>NC_143224.1:8787878-9090909 GCF_030267445.1 Bombyx mandarina | reverse complement strand
TTTTTATTATACGAGAACATTACAAATAATATGTAAATGACGTGCATTTTGAAGATTCTTACCTTTTTTTTTATTGCCCTTGTAGGCACACGAGCACATAGTCCACCTGATGGTGAGTGGTTACCGACGTTACCGTCGCCCATGGACTTCAGTAATGCCAGGGGCACAGTCAAGCTGCTGCCTACCGTAACCGTACCTACTGAATTTCTCGCCGGATCTTTTTAGTAGGTTTTAGTTTAGATCTTTACTGGTGATAGGACGTCTTGTGAATCCGCGCGGGTGGGTACCACAACCCCGCCTATTTTTGCCGTGAAGGAGTAATGCGTTTCGGTTTGAAAGGTGGGGCAGCCGTTGTAACTATACTGAGACCTTAGAACTCATATCTTAAGGTAGGTGGCGGCATTTACGTTGTAGATGTCTATGGGCTTCGGTAACCATTTAACATCAGGTGGGCCGTGAGCTCGTCCACCCATTAACGGAATAAAAAAAATAAAAAAATAGGTCGTGATTTAGATTCGGTAGTAGATTCTGCGAAGCACTGTTTTTGCTCGGGCCAGTGTTAGCAAATGCTCACAGATTGAGGCCCGTAGACTACCAGCAAATAGGTAGGAAAAAAAGTAGATACTTCAAGCGAGTTTCGTTTTTCCTTCTTTGTTTCTGGTTACCAGAGCCAATAAACAACACAAAGTTAATGTCGTCACCCAACTTGAGAGATGAGTTCGAAATCTGAATTTTATTGTATAACGGTTGTTCCTTATCAAACTCGAATGCGATTGTACATTTATTGAGTTCTGGTATAATTCTGGTATAATCGAGTTGAACTCGTAACACTAAATGAAAATATTAAAAAATAGCTTATTTTTAATGAAATTTTACATTAAATGCTAAACAAGAAATTCCCGTTTAATTACAATTATGTGTGAGATTATTGCCGACATTGTCTGGTGATTCGTGAGACAAACAATCAATTCTAAGCACCGTTAGTTAAGTCGGTGCGGAAAATGATCGTTTAAAAAAATATAAATAAAGCTCAAAGCTCGGACCGAATTGTTCATAAACGGTCCGATGGTTGTGGCGTTTGTTCACAAAATGATTCCGATTAGTAAAAATTGAAAATGTTTCTTCAAACTATAGTAGTTAATTTTATGTATTGGTTTAAAATCGGTCCGAATTTGATTTATATTAAAAGTTTGTCAGGTTCCGTAATACCTCGAAGAATTTTTATTAATTCTCTATTGTGAATATCGAATATGTCCGTAATAATATTATCATTATCATACATATAATAAACTAGGAGAATAAGGATTAGATAACAATAAAAACAGATTTTTAGAATTCACGCCCAAGCTACTGAACCGATTTTGACGAAATTTGCTATGGAATTGTTTGAACCCTGATAAATGAAGGTTAGGTAAGAAAAAAAGTGTAGTCTGCGTCGCTGAAGTTGCTAATGAAAAACTAGTATTTAATAATTATTTTCACCATTATAATTTTTTTTTATTACTTAGATGGGTGGACGAGCTCACAGCCCACCTGGTGTTAAGTAGTTACTGGAGCCCATAGACATCCACAATGTAAATGCGCCACCCACCTTGAGATATAAGTTCTAAGGTCTCAAGTATAGTTACAACAGCTCCCCCACCCTTCAAACTGAAACGCATTACTGCTTCACGGCAGGAATAGGCAGGGTGGTGGTACCCACCTCCGCGGACTCACAAGAGGTCCTACCACCACTAAAATTAGGTACCTACCACCAAATTAGGTACCATTTTAATTTGCCAATGTCGGGCTTTTTTCAAGACGCTTGACATTAAGCAGTAGGTCATCATAGCATTACAGGTTAAACTTTTTATTATTATCTCTCATGTATATTAATTCTGTACAATCAATTCAATATTTATCTCTTAATGTATGTGTAGTGGTAACAAAGCATGGTAACGCATTTATTTTTTCCAGGCTATTCTTACGACACGGATTGCATGTATGTGAACGGAACTGGCCGAGATTATTATGAGTTCTACATACAGTTGAATAGATGTGGAACCCTTGGTAGGAACAGTCAGCACGACGATTCAAGAAAACACCCCACCGTAAGTCCTAGCATGAGTCCTAGAATACTCAAGTACACATTATTTCACGATAGCACCACATATTTCAGGATTTAACTTAGATATTTTGGTTGTGAAGTACGAAATACGCTTACTGGTGGTAGGACCTCTTGTGAGTCCGCACGGGTAGCTACCACCACTCTGCCTATTTTTGCCGTGAAGCAGTAATGCGTTTCGGTTTGAAAGGTAGGGCAGCCGTTGTAAATATACTTGAGACCTTAGAGCTTATATCTCAAGGTGGGTGGCGCATTTACATTGTAGATGTCTTTAGGCTCCAGTGAACACTTAACACCAGGTGGGCTGTCAGCTCGTCCACCCAGCTATGCAATAAAAACATATCCTACATAAATGAATTACTGCTTGACGGCAGAATTGGGCAGGGTGATGATATTCAATACTGCTAATTACTGTCGTCGTTATTAAGATTGGTAGCTCGGTAGTGGTTCAAACCCTTGAGTGTTGTGAAGTATAAACAAAAAAATAGTTTTCAAGATTTTGATGAGTTATCATTTACGTTTTTCAGAAAAACCTAATGTGGAACACTATAACGGTCCAGTACAATCCACTTATAGAAGAGGAGCTTGATGAACACTTCAAGGTGACCTGCGAGTACGGATATGACTTTTGGAAGACTGTCACATTTCCATTCCTCGATGTTGAGTGAGTTACGTTCTTAAAATTAGATTATAATTTTTGTTTTAAAAGATTTTCAATGTTAAAAGAACGTTCGTTAAAAAAATGCATTATATTAGAAAGTCAAAAGAATTTTCGTAAACAAATTCATACGTCTTGCGTTTTTTATTCAAATCGTAATAGAACTATAACAAAATTCGATTGCGTTATATAAGTAATAGGTACGTGTAGGCAACTATAAGTAATTGATTTAAGTATAAGTAGCTCTAATTGCTTCGCAAGCACAAAGAGATAGAACATCTGAACATCTTCTTCTTTTTCTCCACTTTATCCCACTAGGTGGGGTCGGCACAGCTAACTTTTCTCTTCCATTCTCTTCTATCAGCCGTTATCTCAACACTCACTCCTCTCTCTCTCTCATATCGTCATCCACACACTCCATCCATGTCTTCGTTGGTCGAGCTCTTCCCCCTCTACCTTGCACTACCATTTCCATTCATCTTCTAGTCACATGCATCTTCTCTCTACGCATCACAAGTCCATACCATGCTAACCGTCCGCTCTTTAATTTGTTGATTACCGGGGCTACTTTCACACTTCCTCTGATATACTCATTCTTTATCTTGTCCATTCTTGTTACTCCACACATCCATCTCAACATTCGCATCTCTGCCGCATGCACTCCTCTTTCATGCTTTACTTTCGTCGCCCAACATTCAGATCCATACAGCACAGCACATACAGCATCTTAAATGTTCGTTTTATTTTAGAGAATCGGAAACAATGAAGTTGATTGGCACACGAAGCGCTGTCGTTATAATAGAAAATATAGTCGCTCAATCGTCGCGCACGTCTGGTACTAACGAAGTCTGTGACACCGAAACGAATCATAAATACGAAGATAATCTATCAAACGCTTGCAATTGTTATTAGGTTAACACGTGGTTGTTTGAGGCGGCTTCTTGATAAAGTTAACAATAGATTTTGACTTAGGATTATAGATCGACACGCTGTGGAAAGAAAACACAGAAAATTGTATTGTTTTTTTTATTGCTTAGATGGGTGGGCGAGCTCACCTGGTGTTAAGTGATTACTAGAGCCCATCGACATCTACAACGTAAATGCGCCACCCACCTTGAGATATAAGTTCTAAGGTCTCAGTATAGTTACAACGGCTGCCCTACCCTTCAGACCGAAACGCATTACTGCTTCACGGCAGAAATAGGCAGAGCGGTTGTACCTACCCGCGCGGACTCATCATCATATCCATACCAATTCTGATATTATAAATGCGAAATGGTATTTATCCTTGTTTGTACTTCTATCACGTATAAACGAAGCAACGAATTATTATGATTTTACGGCAGCGTAAAAATTATGTGTTACATATATATTTATTTTTTCTGCTTGTTTTCAGAGTAGCGACCGGCAACCCAGTCGTTTTTACACTTCAGCCGCCGGAATGCTACATGGAGATTAGATCGGGGTACGGAGCGAACGGCGCACGGGTCGCCGGCCCTGTGCACGTTGGAGATCCACTCACCTTACTTATTTACATGAGAAGTTCATACGGTGAGTTGTTATCCTTATACTTCCCTATCCTTACCCGACTTAGTAAATTGTTTTTTTTATTTTTTTTTATAAGATGACGCGATGCTGCCGCGACTTAAAACATCCGTGACGAAGAAAATCTAATTTTAAAGGTTTTGTTAAAGAAAAATCCAATTAATGTAATTAGTCCAATATTTCAGTACTTTTTTATCTTTGAAGAATATATTTCTTACAGCTTATGGAAATTAACTAGTGAAATCGTCAGAGTGAACATTTCTTGTTTTATAAATGTGGTGCGGGGGGCTTACGATACTATGTAACATAAAAAAATGAATATTGCTTTTGCTAATTTGTAACAGAATTCGAATGAACCATTTATAATAACAATTAAATACCGTAAGAGCAAGGGCGTCTGCTTAACGGTAGTTCGCGTGTTTCGTTGCAATGAGAGTTCCCGAATTATTTCGATTTGATATCCGATCAAGTTCATTGATCTTCCTTTTTTAAGTAAAATTTGGAAGCAATCCCGTTCGTCGATAAAGTGTGTCAGTGAATTATGTTCTATTATGCCTTTTGTCGTTAAGAAATTATGTGATAATCTTTTAGACATTGTACTAGCTACTAGTGCCAGCTAATTTCGTATTGTTGTTGTAAGAACGGAAAAATCTCTTTGAAGCATGTAGTTTTTGTTATTGGAAAATACTCCTCGTTACTTTTGAATAGTTAAGATTAAAGACATCGGAGACTATTATAACCGGATGCTTTATGAAGTTTTTTTTTAAATATTTTATTTGTGAATTCAAAATCACCAAGTGTTTTTTAAATTGTTTTAAACTTACAATTATTATGGTTATATTCGTTGACTCTAACGTTATTCTAGGTCGGTTGTATTTGTACGGGTCTATTTGTGATTTAAAATTATTGAAAATCAGTCGAATGTTAACGAATATATTATACATATATATTTATTTATTTTCAGATGGTTTTGACATTGTTGTCAACGATTGCTATGCTCATAATGGCGGAGGCAAACGAATCAAACTTATAGACGAATTAGGGTAAGTATCGGTTATATCATTATGTGAATTAAACTGAAATAATTTCGTGATGGTTTTTTAAACAAATCTCAAAATTAGGGGTATAAGGTTGGAGATCCATGATTTCAACTTTTGAAATTGAACAGTTTAACTTGGAAACGGTTCTGAAATTTATAATATCTAAAGGTAGATAGAACATTACGAATCAAAAGTAATGAGAAATGTCTTATCTATTGTTATTGAATAGTTCTAAGACAATATCTTCGATCAAATAATACATATTTATTTTAAATACACATAATTTTAGCTCGCACGTATAAGTACTGCCATTCTGTCTATCTATACCACGAAGCACTTCAAGTTGAACTTTACCCACTGAGTTTCTGGCCGGATCTTCTCAGTGGGTTGCGATTCCGTCCAGTGACAGATTTTGTGAAGCACTGCTCTTGCTAAGGCCAATGTTAGCAATTCCTCTCAGGTTGAGCGCCGTGAACTCACCTACCAGTCACAGCGTAGCGTACCGGATACTATAGACGTCATAACGTGGTAGTCCCAACTATATTGAGATATGAAATTTAAGTCTTGACTGTGTAGTATATAGGATATTCAACCCTTCAAACGGGAACGCATTACTTGCTGCTAAAGTGAAGTGGTGGCGCCTACCTGTACGGGCTTACAATACAATAAGTCCTAAGAATCGTCATAATAAACTTCAGTAATCATTAACAGTAGAGCTGCGAGCTTGCTTGCCCATCTTTTTTTTTTTTTTTTGGTCAGGAGGAAATCGCCGGACTTCCGCCCTCCACTGGGGATAGAGGGCGGGGCATGTCAGAGTCGAACTGACTAAAACCTCCTGTCGCTCAACAACCAACGTCCAAACCTCGCATGAGACAGAACTCATGAAGAGGCAAAGGGGGGAAAGTGAAGCGTTTAGTGCGGAGCACATCTCTCCCATCACCCTCCCCCTCGGGACGCCGGACCGGCGGTCGTCGGCGCCACGACCACCAGCCCTCTCGGTCGGCAGGCTATCCGAAGCCCGCCTAGATGGCGCCGGTTAGAGTGAGCTGCTTGCCCATCTAGAGACATACTTATTAAAAATTAGGGGTATGATTTTTATTTTTTCTTCCAGATGTCCGGTTGATGACAAGTTGATTTCTCGTTTTCGCGGCTCCTGGTCGGAGACGGGCGTATTCGAAACTCAAGTTTACGCGTACATGAAAACGTTCAGATTCACCGGCTCACAGACGCTTTATATTGAGTGCGATGTCCGGATGTGTCACGGGAGATGTCCGGTACGTTAATATATGTGGTAGACAAAGTAATATATATGTTGGCTTGTTTGAGTCCAAGGTATGGCTGACCTCCATCAGTGCTTGCATCATGTGGGCCGTAAGCTCGTCTGCCTGTAAGGGCAATAAAAATAAGTATCATTATCGTTGGTTTTATAAATAGCTTAGGTGAAACCTTTGAATAGTTAATTTTAATGTTAACGAAGAAACAGATTTATTGTCTAAATATATAATTTGATGCTAGGGATAACCAAAAAATATCAGTAGATTTTTTTAAAAATTTAATACGTAGACGATGATTAGATTGTAAATTTGAAAATTTAAAATTTGATAAGAACTTATTATTACAAAGTTTTCCTATTGATGGAGCGCTTCGTAAGCCCGCACGGGTAGTTACCACTATTCGGCTTATTGCCACCGCAAAGCTGACATGCACTCCGTCTTAAAAGTTGGGAATATCATCTATACTAATATTATAAAGAGAAAAGATTTGTTTGTTTGTTTGTTTGTTTCGAATAGGCTCCGAAACTACTGGACCGATTTGAAAAATTCTTTTTCCATTAGAAGCCGACATTGTCCCTGATGAACATAGGCTACTTTTTTTTTTTTTTTTTTGGTTTCATGTGTGTTTTAATGTTTCCGAAGCGAAGCGAGGGCGGGTCGCTAGTTAAACAATAAAGTTTCACCTCACGTCTCGTGGGTCTGTATTCATGAAATTACATATGCTGTGGTAATTACTTAAAAGTAGATGGGTCGTGAGCTCGTTCAATCTGGCGTAATTAGTTTATAATATGTATTGATATTTGCAGTCGCAGCCCTGTCACTGGCGGAACATGAAGAGCGTGAAACGTCGTTCAGTCGATGACAAATCAGCGGGCACCATCGCCCCGCCTCGCCTGTCAGACAACATCTCGTTGTTCCAATCCCTGCGGGTTCTACAGGAAGGCGAGGAAGACGCTGATACATTACCCAGGACAGGTATTTAACCACACACGCAGTATTATTTAACGCCTTGTTGCAAACGCCATGTTCACGGGTAGACTGAAAACTGCGGGTACGATGCTAGGAGCGAAAAATCTGTATAATCTTTGTAGTTTTTTTTTTTTTGTACTGGAGCCCAATGACTCGTCTCGACAATACACATTTTAGGAACGACACATGTGTTCAATCAAAATGTGAACATTAGAATTTTATTTTATTTTATTTATTTATTTTTATACTTATTGTACACAAAAAGAAAATACAATAAAAACAGATTTAAAGAATGTCTAAATACTATGTACAAAGGCGAGCTTAACTCATTCATGAGTTTTCTTCCAGCAAACCATTATCAGAGAGAAATACGATGTATAAGAGGGGAATAGGGGAAGAGGGGAATTTATTGTAATATTGTAATGGTAACACCTAAGTCTTAACTAAGTTGCTAATTTTATGATTTGCTCATGGCAACCCCCTCTTCCGTTTCAGCCTTTTAGCCCCGTAAATGGCATGTTGCAATTAAATTATAATAAAATTAGAATAAACTCGAATGTTCATTTTACATGCCTGTATTTTATTTATACAACATGTATTTTATGATATGGAATAATTTCTATTTGTAAAATTCTTAGTGTAGGATAAAACATTGAGTGAATGTTTGTTAAATAGGTACATATTATTGACGTTGTAAGATCGCACGTATGTAACCACGGTGTATATTTCTTTCACTCTGAATTCGCGTCGTATGTCGAAAGTTATATTAGTTACACCAATGCAATGGAGTCTTCGACTTCTAATGGTTGAATGCTTCGGTATTATGATCGCTCATACCAATGCCTACCCTGACTATAGACAAATGGGAGGTTTGACATAATATTTCGCCTTTTTTTGTTTTGACAATGTGACCACGGAAACAGTATATATAAAATACTTCAGCCATTAAATTTTGATAATTGTTTGTATTAGTCCTGAAACGACGTGCTACCTTTGTTATATCTAAATATAGGTACAAATACGTAAGCGTACGTTTTCGGTGTAACTAAAATCAATATCGAATTTATTTCATTTCGCTCGTTGCCAGGTTCCCCAGAGGGGCAGACGTGTATGAAGACTTCAGCATTTTCCGCTGTAATAGTTTCCTGCGGGGTTATAATAGCTGCTCTATGCGGAGCTGTTTTGGTTGCTGCGAAAGGTTGGAGAAGAGAAAACACCGCGCCCCATCACGCCTACGTACCTCATAAAGGACGGATCAAATAAAAAACTTTTCTACTCTAGAACCGAATCAAACATTTTCCTAACACGAAAATCACAATTGTCATTCCAGCATTTTATTATAGTTGCCATTTGCTGTGAACCATATACATATCGTCTTCTCGCATTAAAAATGTATAATCTCAAAACTCACTAATTTTACAGGAGATAAAGGTTTAACATGTAATATTTTTAATATTAATCATCTTTGCAACATTTATTTTTTAACAGTTTAATTATCTGTCTTTTAAAGTAAGATAAAATTATGTATTAATTTTGTTAAAAGTAGTCAAAATATAGGTAAACTAAAAAAAAAACTAAAACCAAAACGCTCTTTTGAGAAAAATACTGGTGATACCAAATGATACCGCATATTAACTCAATTTCGAATATTTTTGGAATTGTACACTTATAATGCGAAACGACGATATATTTTTTTATTAGTATTTCGCTGCCCTTTCGTTTTCTTTTTCACTAAACCGACTTCAAAAAGAATGAGGTTCTATGTATGTTTTTTGTGTGTATGTGCACGGATTTCTCCGTCATTTGTGGACAAATATTGATAAATCGATTTTTTTTGTTTGATAGGACATAACCTCGCGGTGATCCCACTCTTAAGTATAGTTAATGTATTTGACTCATAATATTTTAAATTATAGTTAAAGTAGTATAGACATATATGTAATTGCAAACCCGTTGACTGACTACAGGCCGCAGCGATAATGGTGTTATCACTGATTCGTTTTCATCTCTATGAAACATATTTTAAGTTCATATGAACTAAATATGGATAAAGCATTCAGTGCGGTTTGTCGCTGAATTCAGAATTGTGTACTTTTTAGGTATTACGATAAATTTTTAATAACAATCCTTTGGCAAAAGTATTCTAAGCTACAATTTAAATATTAAAGGGAGGTTTTGTTAAAGAGTTTTATGATAAGTCCCAAATATATTAGATATTCTGCCTATTTCTGCCGTGAAGCAGTAATGCGTTTCGGTTTGAAGGGTGGGGCAGCCGTCGTTACTATACTTGAGACCTTAGAACTTGTATCTCAAGGTGGGTGGCGCATTTACGTTGTGGATGTCTATGGGCTCCAGTAACCACTTAACATCAGGTGGGCTGTGAGCTCGTCCACCCATCTAAGGAATAAAAAAAAAAATAAAAAAAAAAATATGAGATTTAAAAGTTAAAATTACAAGTATCCCATATCGAAACAAATATATACTACCTTAATAAAAGAAGTAAGATAGAGAACAGAGACTTTCTTTACAATTATTAGACTTTGGCGAAATCAAAAAGGACCGCCATTACAAAAGAAAATGAAATGAAATACAATTATTATACTGACAGTTGAAATTTAGAAGTGTCAGAATCAATCTTGACAATAAAGATCGTTGTTATTGGTTTAATTTCAAATGCGTACCTGGTACTTAGCCTTTTGAGATGAACTAATTCTTATTGTGTTTGAGTAACAGAATCCTAATTATGTATTAGTTTTTATTGTAGGTTATGACAAATCGTGAGGACTTATATTTTTTCATTTGAATAAAATATGCCTCCTCCGTTTGTCTGCAGTATTTATGTACCGATGATAATATTTATCAAAGTTGTGATAAAAATTAAGTATTAAGTGAAGTTTTATATAAGATACTTATTATTTTTAAATATAGATAGATAATACTCATACATAAATTAAGAATTTAGCAATATAGCGTATTGAGATTTAAATCGTAAAGAAAACATTGTAAATATAGTTAAGATTTCTTTTTATTTATAAACGCAAATATTTGTAGTTCATTTTAAGGGAAAAATAAAACGCATTTCTACAACGAAAAACATTTATTTACGATAAAAAATTGCACTGCCTTCCAACATAAGTACAAATAAAAACAGTAAAAAAACACACGTAACACAATAGTAGTAGGTTCATTTCAACTAAGCGATTAACACAGTGGTCAAGTGTGAATATTTCAATAATGTTTCATTAAAGAAATAATTTCTTAATTAAAAAAAAATCTAAATTCGTGGGTCACTGTTGAACAACAAATAGTGTTCATTCGGAGATTTTTTTACAGTGTTGCCATATTGTTTGAAATTCATAAGACATAAAACATATTTATAGTAAAAAAATCAGTAAAAAAAGTTCACACTGAATCATCGCATGCCTCGAATAAAAATAACAAACTTAAATATAAAAAAATTCGCTGTGTTAATCACTAAATACTAAAAATATAATAAAAAAATGTAAATAATTCTTCGAATACTGTCATGATTTTGTTCATAGGTTGAGAAAACGCGGCTTTGATAGAGAATTCTAGAAACAATAAATATTCACGATAAAGGATAAAATCCATAAGCGACGTAGATTTTTCAAACTAATTAATGGCAACATCAACACGAATCCTACTGTCGTTTGTGTTGCCAAAATGTGTGAACATTATCCTGAGAAATAAATATTGCAGCTTATACATAATTACATAAAATAAATACAAAATAGATATTTTTTTTTACCACGTTTTCATAAATTCGCTAATAAGTACATCGACTTATTGTTTAACCGCGGTGGTTAGTGTTCGTATAGTTTCTTCCAGGTACGTAACAGTAGCTTCCAGTATTTGTACTTCGCATTGTTTCAACAGTTTCACGTTGGAACTGAAAAAAATAATCTCTAATAATAATAATAGATTAAAAACTTAAAAAAAGACCTGACTGAAAATAAAACTGTCTTAAAATTCTGTCAAAGTGATAGAATTATGGTATAGTCATCGTTCCTCGAAGCGTATGCAAATTTTCAACCTGGAAGACGATTATATTTAAAAAAATCTTTACATTCAGCTAATATGAAAGTGTTTGTATTGTTACGTCGGTAAGAGTAACGCCACCTATCGCCGAATTTCAGAAACACACATCGAAGCTACTCGACTTGCCCAGAATGTTCTCGATAAATCTAGGGATGTCGTATCAACTATAAAAACGTTGCAGAGACGGCACAAAATCAGTTAGTAATTGGAACTATTCGAAGTAAATGTTAATACAGTTTTAAATTGTACTTCGATAGAATTATTTATTTATTCCAAACCCCAGCGCGTAACAGTATGTTACGTTTCGTATCGTATGTCTTCTTGGGCTTGGTGTTTTTTTTTTTTGTTATGAGACGACAATTAGCATTGAATTGTGTGTCGGTCTTTAGCAAAAGCAATTTTACTCACACATGATCGGTTTCTGTGCGATTTTCAGTGTCGTTTTTCTTGTATGCAGCGAGTAGCAGTTTGCACCGCGTCAGTAGATACGCGTGGGCTCGACGGTCGATGTCGGCGCCAACCGCCTCAGAGCTACTCGGGTCCGACGACACAAGGTCGCTTGGAAGACTTTGACTGGACCATTTCGTTAGTTCCTCTGGATTAGAACACTCGCACTGTTAGTTCGAAGTCGTCGTGGCCTAAAGGATAAGACGTCCGGTGCATTCGTGCAGCGATCAACGGTTTTCGAATCCCACGGGCGGGTACCAATTTTTCTAATAAAATACGAACTTGATAGATGTTCACGATTGAGTTCCACGGTGAAGGTCTATTTATATAAAAATGAATTACTGTTCGTTAGTCTCGCTAAAACTCGAGAACGGCTGGACCGATTTGGCTAATTTTGGTCTTGAATTATTTGTGTGCTTAAAAGGTAAATAAATATGAAAATGCTCGTAATTAAATAAAAATAACAATTTCGTTTTTCCTTTAATGTGTCCCCCCCGTCGGACGGTTTCCTTTTGTTTGTTTTAAGTTTATTTTATACAAAAGTTAAGGTATTTTATTTATCGATTGAGGCACTACGAAGTCTGCCGGGTCAGCTAGTCGTGTAATAAAAATCAATTTTCGTAATTACTGGTGGTACCACCACCCTGCCTATTTCTGCCGTGAAGCAGTAACGCGTTTAGGTTTGAAGGGTGGGGTAGCCGTGTAACTATACTGAGACCTTACAACTCCTCAATCCAGGTGGGTGGCGGCATTTACGTTGTAAATGTCTATGGGCTCCGGTAACCACTTAAGACCTGGTACGCTCGTCCACCCATCTAAGCAACTATTTGAATCACAATGGTATAACCTTTGAAAGAAGACCGCACGATTGCAGCCAAAATGGTGTGTCATGAATGTCGCCATCCACTTTCGAGACATTAAGTTAAAGCATCAATTTCATAATAAATACCATCGAATACGTACCCTGATTCATATTGAAGATCCTTATAAACGCCAATAGTTCTGGTCCGATTGGATTCTGTCGTTTGAACAGAGAGTAGTGCGTGACGCAGCCCAGCCCTAGCTTCGTGAGCAGAGACATTTTTATCTCTCGCAGAGGATCGCCCGAGCTAATGCCGAGTGTTACAGATAGGCTGTCGTGCTGGTTATTCGGGTAAACAAAACTGAAATAAATTAAAAAGTTTGAAGCCTAGAACGGTACTCCATTTTTTGGTGTCGTAAAAACCGACTCTGGGATTCTCACTGGGGAATAGGCACAGTAGCATTCCGAGTCTAATACCAGTGTATTACCAGAATTGATTGGTGTCAGGGCCCATTGAAAGTCCGCTTAGGTTGGTACTAACCGTCCAACACAATTTTCGCGCGAAGCAGTGATGTTGCTTAAAGGGTACCGACAATCTTTTTTTATTTTTTATTGCTTAGATGGGTGGACGAGCTCACAGCCCATCTGGTGTTTAGCGGTTACTGGAGCCCATAGACATCTACAACGTAAATGCGCCACCCACCTTGAGATATAAGTTCTAAGGTCTCAAGTATAGTTACAACGGCTGCCCCACCCTTCAAACCTACTGCTTCACGGCAAAAATAGGCAAAATATTTGACATTGTTAACGTCAGACTGCTTTTAACACTAGATGGGTCTATACACATATGTATATTTAAAAAAAAACTATGACATAATCTGTTGAATAACAAGCAAATGTTACATGATAAATCATAATTGTCACTTTATGCATATCCCATAAGGAACATAGCATATATTTATTGTGTTCAATTACGCAATTTATTTTTATTACCCATCATAAGCCTATACAATTTGTATACAAGTCGTCGTAACCTACACGTCGGAATGGCCCATACAAATTACCATAACACCGTTAATTAAACATTTTTACTACATCATAGATGGTATGTGAGCTTCTGGATACGATTTATGGTATTTGTGTGTTCGTTCTAAGACAAAATGTAGTTTAATTTCTTTATAAGTGATATTAGGTTTAACTATGAACTCTTTTTATCTACGTAAAGAATATTGGTATTTTTATAAATAACAATATTTTTGAAGTGAAACTTTTTTGTGCGCATGGGAGTTTTCGGATGAAACGCAATAATAACAATATCAGTGATACGAAAATGTGGAACGTTTTTGTCCTCCAAGAAGAGGGAGAGAGCGCTCGAGACCGATTGAGAGAGTGAGAGAGAAAGGGAGAACAAGAAAAAATACACGCTATTGGTTGATATATTCGTTTAGTACCTAGTTAAATACTAGAACTTTAGATGGCTATGTACAGACGGCCCACCTGATGGTGAGTGGTTACCGTCGCCCATGGACTTCAGCAATGCCAGAGGCAGAGCCAAGCCGCTGCCTACCGTTAAGTATTCTCTAAAAGCCTCGGTTGAAGAATATGTCATAACGTCTTGTGCTACAGTAAACGCAGATCTTTTTTTATTTATTTACATTATCATTATTATGTATACAGTGTGTAAACAGTGAGTTAAATTTAAAAATAAACATTTTGTGATAAATTTGTAAATCGTCCTATACTAAGCGTCCTATACATCAGAGTAAGTAATATATTTGTTATCTTTTTGCTATTTTACAATTTTTTTTATTGATTCGTTTGAAGGTTAGGAAATTTTAATAATTACAAAAATATGTGGCAATTTAATTTGCCACTCGTCATTTGAGAATTTAATATACTATTTTCATGAAATATAAAATGAAAATATTTCATAAATACTCTTTTTTAAAGTTTTGTAATAGTTAAAAAAATATAGTTTCTATATTAATTAATTTATAATTATTTTGTATAAATTTAAATTATGGTTGGATATTTTTACGAATTACAAAATATCACGAGGAATTTTATTTAATATTTATCATCTGAGATTTTACTACAATTATAATTATAAAAATTAGTTTACCAAAGAGGTTTCACTTCAGACATGTGTAGGTACTTTGTACGCACGCACTTTTTTTTTAAATAAAGAATTTAGTCCAAGTTGCAAGGAGCAACCGAGCTACAAAGCCCACATCAGTGTGGTCAGGTAACAAACATCCAGTACCAAGGGATCTGTTGGCGGAAAAGGACATACCATACGAAGAGAGTATGCTCAAACCTCAGCTACACAAATTGATTAGACTGTATAAATAAAAGTTATTCTAGAATTGTTATTGTAAAAAGTTTTATCTAATTACCCATTGTGTAGAAACAGGTCTGCGTTAGGACGAGCTCCGTAGAATATGAAGATTTGTTCGTCGGTTTTAAAATCGCGGAGCGCGTAGCATTCGCCTCTATTTAGTTCGTTGTTGTAGTCCGTTCTTATCTAAGGGTTTAAAAAATAAATTTCTATTGTATTACATACGTAATATTGGACTTTTAAAAAAAGTCTTGTTTATGCTGTTATGTTTTGAAACTCTACAGGGGTTGTTGGAACTACAGAGTTAAAAAAAAGTTTGGGTTTATTTAATTGATCCACAGTCACAGCAAAGCGGTCAACCGTTTTAGTAATTGATATAAATTAATTAAATCATTGTTGTAAATAAGTGATTTATGTACTTTCAAATTATTTAAATTTACCTTAAGTAAATTTATTTAATTTAAAATTTAAAATTAACCTAAATAATTATGTAGGTCTACAAAAAATATTTACAATAATATTGACTGAGAATTTACGTGAATTTTCTTTAAGACTGTGTGGCTGTATTTATGTATTATCAGTTTTTTTTCTTCAGGCATTTCACAATATTTTTGTTTCTAATTTAGATTTAAACTTAGATTAGAATTCTAAATTTAGATTTAAATGTAGAAAAAAATTATTTTCAGCCAACTAGTTGTGCGAAAGCATAAATAACATTAATGCGTGTGAGTCTAGCGTCAACGACCGTAATTATATAACTATTCAATTCTATAAAGCGCCTTCGAAGAAACATCACGTTCATTTCCAAGAAGATATCAAAGTTATTACTTTATATTATTACTTTCCCCTTTCATGTGTTCCTCGACTTATTAAAGTTCACGAACAGGTATAAAGTAGGGAAACGCAGTGAGCTGCTTCGGTATTTATTAATATTAATTACCAGCTGACCCGGCAGACTTTGTAGTGCCTCAATCGATAAATAAAAGACCTAAACTTTTGTATAAAATAAACTTAAAACAAACAAAAGGAATCCTTCCGACGGGGGACACATCAAAGGGAAAACAAAATTGTTATTTTTATGTGATTCCGAGCATTTTCATATTTATTTATCTTTTAAACCTTCTCTGGACTTCCGCAAATAAATCAAGACCAAAATTATCCAAATCGGTCCAGCCGTTCTCGAGTTTTAGCGAGACTAACGAACAGCAATTCATTTATATATATATAGATTAATGATATTTTTTAGTTAATTAGTTACTGGTCTCGGGAAGACGGTATATAATTTTGAAAACTTTCTTCCTAATTCTCAGTAATGCAGAAACAGGACTTCCGATCAACCGGAGAGAAGAGCTACTTAATTCATAGAACTACATTACCTCGCCGTGTTCATGGTTGCACATATCCCATAGCGGTATGAACGCTGTGACGTCAGCTTCCGAAAGTCTTATATTGTTTTGCCTTGTCATCACGGTTGAGACTGCCCAACTGTAATCATGATTTGTTACTTAAAAAAACAACAACTTTGTTGTGAATTAACGATGATTAACTTTGTTTTGTTTTTCTTTTATGTACTAAAATGAGGTAAAGGATGTAATATAAAAATGAAACCCTTAGACAATCAAACGCAAGCTGATAAGGAAAGAATATTTGTTTCGGTACTTTAAATTTATGAATGATATTTGGCTATACTTTTTATTTTTTAGCCTAAATGCCTATACAACTACTCACGGATCAGTAGATTAGCTTATGGGCTCAACTTGAAGGAATTTGCTAACACTGATTCTATCAAGAGAAGTGCTTCGCTGAGTCTACCATAAGATCGGAATCATGACCCGCTGAGAAAATCTCGCGAGAAACTCAGTGGGTTGTGTCTATGGGTTCGGCTATAGAGACCTGGTATTGCTGACGTCAATCACCGCTCTTCATTAAGCGTTCACTTAATACATACATACATTCGGACGATTTAAGGTTTGTTGGTAAGATTTTGGTATTGAACGAAACCTTTGGGACATACATATCTACACATATAAATATATGTATAAAAGATTTAAATGATAAATTCATTTCTTTCATTCTCATTTCTTTTCAAAAATAAAAATCAACATTGTTTACACTACACAAAATTATATTTGTGTCACAGGTATTCAACATTAGTATTTTCAAAGAATCTAAATTAATAGTTGTTTCATAATTAAGTTACGGGATTCGTGGAAGACATCGTCTCAGTGCGGCGGCACGATGGAAACGTATGAAGTTAAAGAAATGTAACAAAAAACAAAGCCCGCACATACGCGAGCGGGCATTGCCACAATAAATCTTCATTGAAAGATTTAACATTATGTACATTTGTAATCACGTTGCTTTGTTCGTTAAGTGTGGAAGAGCACGCATTTCTCTTGTACGCACTCCATACATCATCGCTTGTGGTGATTATAATATGTGGCAATTTTGTATGATGAACATAATAATGATAATTTATTTGAAGTACATATATTAATAAAATTACATATAATTTACTGATCAAATATAATTTTGGACGATTTCAATGGTCATACTACTTTTTTATTTTTGTAATTTCCTACCAGACTTTTATTACTACCACTGTTCATAATCTAATAGAATCTAATAAATATATTTCTAATCAACATATTATTATCATGTCTATAATAAATAAAATCTAAATCTAATCATAATAGAGACGTTATTTCTTAACATATATTTCGTAAATTAATGCTCACAATAGCTTTTTTTTGTTTTATATATTTCATATACATTAAATATATTATTTTATTGAAATCTGTTAATCGATGGTAAACAACTAATAATAATAACTGGAAACAAATCACGCAAGATCGTCCGGCCCCAATTTAGGACTCCCTGTGTTATGGGTAACAGAGACTGAGAATATATTTATGTATATTTCAATATATTGATGATAAACACCCAGACAAAGATAGATGTATATTTAAGATAAATGTATATTTTTGGAACGAAGTTCCTTACGGCAGGCTTGGAGGAGATAGGAATTTTGCTGCGCGACCGAACTGAAAAAAATGTGATAGTAAAAACCGTAAGAAAAGTCCGTGGAATAAGGCCTTGTTTTCCGCACAGCGATATTTCACCGCGCGATTTTTTTCTCGTAACTCTTTTTTTTTTTTTTTTTTTATGGAGCTTCGTTCCTATCCGGTGTCCCACGACACCACACATCTTTTTTATAATATAATACAATTTGGGCTCTATTGTTGTATTTTCTTCGGTTTTGGCGAGTCGTAGACATAATCACAACTTCCTATACTATATGCTTTTAATCTCGTGTTTTTTATTGACATTACATTAAGTTCGAGGTTTCGAATATTTGAGTCGACTATTATCAAAGGCGGCAATCTGACTTTTGGACAATGATTGGTAAATCAGAAAAACGAATTATTGACTTTGTATTCCTTTGGCAGTCACAAAACTCTTCGGAACGACATCTTAGATAAATAACAGGTTAACTATTAACCTTTATTTAATGCAGGTTTTGAACCGTATTCTTTGAAGGAGACGATTATATTCAAATAAATCTGTATTGACATATCAATAAATTTTTTTTGTCCAAATGTACAGATTGCCGCCTTTGATAATAGACGACTCATTTTACAGTTTTCGTGGCCAAGGAATATTGATATTTTTGTTATACATCGACATTTGCATAGCTCACGGAAATAATGACAATGAAAAAAATGCGAAATTAAGTCGTAAAAGTAAATTTTAATTCAGTTAAATGTCATATCAGTTAGTTTCAGTTAAAGGTTTGCTTCTGAGTCGTAAATAATTCTCTTGCGCGTTGTTTTTGTCAATTTATCAATCTCTTGACACGGTATGACAGTTCATTTTATGAAACTCATCTATTTAAACAAATTTCACAACAATACTTTGAAGGTAATCTGTAGCTGTCACTTTTACTTATTATGTAATTGTCGTTTTCGCTTTAACTACTGTCGCTATTGTATTGTGAGATGAAATTGCGAACTTTGCACTATCATTGTACAAAAGTTATATATCAGTTTTTTTGTTGGACTTAATTAATAACAAGCAGTTAGGTCGTTAATACATTATTTTACATGTACGACAAAGAAAAAAAGTGACAATGATAAATTAAATTAATATAATTAAATAAAAAATACATTATTCACGTCTGTGAATGTTGGTGACATCCTACATAGGGTAGATTGTGTACTTGACTACCTTCAAAAGCAATCAATTTACAAAAATTATACAGATTATTTTCTGTTGGGAAGGTCACCTTTTTTTTCTTACCTTTGCTGATAGTCTTGAGAGGCTATATAGAGGCTATAATAATATAGAGGCGTTACCCTAGCGTGTAGGTGAGCTCACGGGGCTCAAACCGGAAGTGTCTTTAACATTGGCCCTAGCAAGAGCAATGCTTCGCAGAATCTACCACCGGATCGGAAACACCACCCACTGAGAAGATCCGGCGAGAAACTCAGTGGGCTGGGGACAGGTCACCGGAGAATGGGTAAAAGAGTTCTTTAAATTTTTTGCACAATACAAACATACTTCCGTCGCCAGCCTACCTTAACTGGTAGCGTTGTGATCCCGCATGGGTAAGTAACTAACTATCAATAAACATGTACACATAATTTCTTGTTTTGATGTTATATTTAAATTAGATGTTCTAAAAGTAAACGTGCGATAATTTAGCAAAGGAATGTTTAACTTTAAGGGCTCTACGCTGTAATTGTGGATTGCAGACAGTCGATCAAACGGCCCATCTGGTGGTGAGTGGTTACGGTCGTCCACGGACATCAGCAATACCAGTTACATATTCAAGCCGCTGCCTACCTCTGGTTATAAATATAAAAAATAATTGAAAAAAATACTTAAACACGAAAACGATAAATGCTTTTAAATAATAAGAAAACAATAGCTGTTCGTATTTTGTTACGTAAATAATATCATCGCAACAAACACGTGTAGTATAATCAAGTTTAAAAAAAATAGCGAACTATTACCACGTAGATTCATTCTCATAATTTACGTAAATGCCCACGTTTGCCATTACTACGGGCAGCCAATTGTTACTATAAATATTTTGTTAACGAGAAGGACGTGTTTGTCACTAATTGTCAACTACGGACGTGCCTATATGCACTTTCACAATTTAGCAGTGAATGGTTCGACTGCGTCAATAAACATTTTACCGGATTACATAACTTAAATGCAAAATAATAAACATTGATATTAAGTTTAATTTTATATTGTTCAATTATACAGTTATAACATAATAGTGATAAGTTACAGAGAATGTATTATATAAATATTACTATCAGCTTGATCGTAAATATTTATTAGATATAGATGTAATGTATTATTTTATTCACATCAAAATAAAGTTTAGCCTAGTAAAACTATAGCACAAACTGAGTTGATCTATAAAGAGAAACAACATTTAAAGCTATTGCTTCACCAGTTTTTATGTTTTTTTTATATATTTCTATTGTTTCTAATGTTCTTTCTTGTAATATTTCAATATTCAAATTACAATTTATATCACCTTTATAACATATTAATCTCTTTAAGATTTATGTCATAAATCATACAGAGGTTACATCAATAATAAATTAGCTTGTGTTTTGTTTAATTAATATTAAAATTTGTTCGTCACACCATTGTTTTAGATAGTTGACGAAATAACACAAGAAAAATGTTTTAGATTACGTAAAATATCTTATAACGAGTATTACCCACACCGCAAAGACGGATTGTGGTTTCCTAATAACTGGAAAATACACAAGAAATACGAAAGTTATTACAAAATACGGTAGAATAATAAGATTAGTTTGTCTGCCTAATAAACTTTCGAAATTCATATTTATTCGATAAAAAAGACTTATAAGGATTTGCGTGTATAATTAGAGAATGAATAATATTGCGTATATAATTAGAGAATGAATAATATATGTTGAAGGAGATTATCCTAATCGAGGAACTCATTTCACGTAAATTTTTTTCAAAAATAAATCATTACTATAATAGCTTTGTAGTATTTTTAATGATTATTATTTATGTCGTGACGTCGAACGTAAATGCCCTAATATTTTGTATATACTTTAATATTTTTTATTTTAAACAATACTCTAAATAATAATACATCTGATTTTTCTAGAATACTAATCCAACATATACTGCGATTGCCATTTGTTTTTTTTAAATTGAGCAATTGTCTCACAACACTTCATACCAACAGTAAAAGCTGTATTATAGGTATTTTCGTTTTGAGTTTAATTAAATGAGCCTGCACGTATGATATTACGTGTTTAAGATGACAGATAAAAGCGAGAGTCCGTGAGAGTTCAGATGCAACAATAAACTATACAAACAAGGTGGGATCGAATCGTTTACATGTACCATTGTTTTAAGCGCGTTTCAATTGTAATAGGTCTTTTTTTTATTGCTTAGAAGGGTGGGCGAACTCACAGCCCACCTGGTGTTAAGTGGTTACTGGAGCCCATAGACATCCACAACGTAAATGCGCCACCCACCTTGAGATGTAAGTTCTAAGGTCTCAGCATAGTTACAACGGCTGCCCTACCCTACAAACCGAAACGCATTACTGCTTCCCGGCAGAAATAGGCAGGGCGGTGGTACCCACCCGCGCGGACTCATAAGAGGTCCTACCACCAGCTCGCTTGATTTAGAATCAAAGTTCTTGCCAATTATTTAGTTAGAGATAAGCGTTATTGAATTGCAACGACTACAACTTTGTTTTACAATTTTATTACGTTGGCGGGTGAAAGAGTTTATGGTTCATCCGTTATTAAGTTACGGGAGCTCATAGACGTCATAACGTGAATGCCGTCGTGAAAGTGGGCTTCGGGATATGAGGTCGCCTTAATTATAGCCTATAGACAGAATGGTGGCACCTTCCCGTGCGGGCCTACAGTACGCACTGCCCCTACTAAAAACATAGTGGAGAATAGGGATGCGCGATGATCATCGATATTAAAACATAAAGCATCGATATTGCATTATATAAAACATCGTAACATCGATATCACGGACATATATCAAAATTCTGCTGGCTGGTTCAACCTTATATCAACAGCGCAATAGGTTGAAAGGTTCTGCGCTTTCCAAGTTATTATTTTTACAGTCAATTCACAAAAGTATTGGAACTTATAACGTGTACCTATGCCCTGATATCTTCAATTTATTTTTCATTTTGTTGAATTATAAAAACGTGATTTTATTGTTGTTTAATTAATTGATCAATGTTTGCAAAAAACATCGATGTTGGTTGACATCGATATTTTGGTGCTTAATAAACAACGAGAATCGATGTTCTGCTATCGATGTCATTATCGATGCCAAGTTTTCCCAACATCAAACATCCCTAGTGAAGAACCACGTACTACAAGATTGAAAGATGGCTATAAACTACACGCAAACCGAACGTCATAATCTCTATTAAAAATAACACATTCGTTCTGTTTGAGATTACACAATGGCTCTTACAAAAGGCTATAAGAAAACATGTAAGAAGCGAACGAGCAAGAAGGCGTGAAAATGTGGATTCATTATTCGTCACGATGATGATCAAAAAGAGAACCTTTCAAAAGTGCGTACTTGCAACATCAACTGTTTGCATAAAAGAAATTCATTAGTCATTTAATTGTGCAAAACGACAGGAGCATGCCTGTATTACGACACTTAATACGCCATCTATAGTGAAAATTTAGTATCTATATATTAATAAGTGAAGCAAAAAGTTTGTATCCCTTTTTATGAAAATTGCGCGGACGGAGGAGTATAAAATTTCCCACACTTATAGAGAATATAGCGAAGGAGTGCCGAATGGTTTTTTTTTTAAATTATGCATTAATAATATATTAAATCAATAAAAAAAACGTTACACACACTACCATGTATTTGACACACACGCATATGAATACTCTATGTTTATTGTCAAACTTATGTTGCTCTGTTAGTCTGTGATCAAATTGAGAATAGGTTTATATTGTTTATTTGTCTATAGTGTAGTCTTGGCGAAATCTGTGATTATAGAAGTATAATAATAGTCTTTGATAATAGAACCATAATAACGTTCAAACTTATAATTTCAATTAATTATAGTCGAATTTCGACTAATGCGGGACCACTAGTCAATATTAAAGCAAAACTATTCTAAATTTATTGCACCTCAATCATGTTTATTGGTGGCCAGGAAAATCGATTTTAGCTATAAAACGTGCTATGCATTTTATATTCTTAGTTTTATTTTGTACGGTCTTAAAAAGTCGTTAACATATTTCCATCGGCAATAATAAAATACAAAATATGAAACGTTATATAAAACGTAAAAGTAGTTTTAATTATTTTATATTCTTAAGTATGTTTATTCTAAAATTGTTGAACGGTAAAAGCAAGCAATGATTGTAAAGGGTGATTGCTTGGATGATTTTTTACGTGCCGCTCTATCAATAGTTCCGTGATTGATTCAGCATGGTTTTTAAAGCATCTTCGTGGACATAATAATAGGAAGTATGTTCACGAATGTTCAAGGTTATTCATGTATTTTATTCAGTTTCAATGACGACATCGTGAATACTAAGTTCGAAAAAAAAAAACAAATGACAGTAGTTTGTGGATCAGTCTCAAAGTTACAAACCCTTTATGATGGGCATGCATGGTCTTACTGAGCCGCGAACGCGTAACCACGCCTAATAACACTACTAACACGTCATTACGGATCCTCCCGATCCATTAACGGTGCTTTAAGGTACCTCAAGCACCGGTCACCATCCTCGCCGAAGCCGTCGCTTGCGACGAAGGGCTCGACGAGTAAATTAACACTAAACATACCATAACGGGTCAAATGGCCCATTTTGAACATTTGCATTGAAAATGCACGTATCATCTTAATGCTTTTGCACATTTGACTTCATGCCTTTTTCTTACCAATTAATCTACAGTTTTTATATATTTTTTTTGTTTGGTTTTGTTTAGTTTGAGCAATACTTGTTGTATGCTAGTTATCTACCTGCTATGGTAGAAATAGGTACCAGTGAGTGTTGGTATGATTAGTGTTAACTCATAGGCACAGCCCACTGAGTTTCTCGCCGGATCTTCTCAGTGGGTCGCGTTTCCGATCCAGTGGTAGCTTCTGCGAAGCACTGCTCTTGCTAGGGACAGTGTTAGCAATACTCTCGGTTTGAACCCCGTGAGCTCACCTACACATCAAGAAGCTGAAATAGCCTCTCAAGGCTATCAGCATAGGTAGGCAAAAAGTTACACTAAACATCTCGCACCATAATGAATAAGTCAAAAGTCATCCATATTTGGGTTAGTTATCTAACGTCAATTTCTGTTTTTATTTTATAATCAAGTTTATTTTGTTGATACCAATAAAAATATATCACGTAATTTAATCATCATCACATACATACGTGAGCTGAAGTATTTCATTGTACTCGATATTCAGTCGCACACACGGAAACAACATCCATATTTCGTTCGTTGTTATGCAATTTTATTATTCATTAATTCAGATGTTTAATATATTGAACGTTCTCTTAATTGTAACAAGCTGAGTTTAATCGGTACGATTGTGCAAAACAGGAAGTGAGTTTGTGTTAAACAACATTGAAAAATATTAAGAATTTTACCGGATATTGATTCTGTGTTATATTTAATGAACTAAAGCAATTGGTAACAAGGAAAACTGAATTCTCTGGATATATTTTTATTCCCACACAGTGAACAACCGTATCAGTATAGGTACAAATATAGAGCATATCTTTGCCGTAAAGGATATGTCAAGGTGGGTTTCACGTTATGATGTCAGAGGTTTTCGGTACCACTTAACACCGGGTGGTCCGTGAGCTCGTATGCGTATCTTGCTCAGTAAAGGAGGCCTTTCATAAGATTATATTTTTTTTTTATTGCCCTTGTAGGCAGACGAGCATACGGCCCACCTGATGGTGAGTGGTTACCGTCGCCCATGGACTTCAGCAATGCCAGGGGCAGAGCCAAGCCGCTGCCTACCGATAATATGTCTATCTGTGCTTTTAACAACAACGTCAATGTATTTACGGTTATATCCGGGTTTTATTAAGAGAATTGGGATACGACGAAAACTTTCAGTCCTGAGTTCAAACAACACAGGAAGTAGGAGACAAAAACTTTTTTACTTAATTAAATACAATTGATTTGTAAAGCGATAATGGTAATACGAGCGTGTAACGACATTCCTTGTCGGTGGCGACGCGGCTCGTAAGCGCATTCCGTTTCACAAGATACGGAGATATACCATCGTCTTCAAAGTAGAGAAGGTATTGGACGTACGAGTTTTTTTAACTCTTTGACTCCCGTGTAGGTTAAAGTGCCCTACGCGGCGTTTTATTCTATTCTATTATATCGATTTCCCTTACTATGGCGTTTGGATTGCTTAACTTTGCCTTGTTTTGCCTTGTTTTTTACTGGTGGTAGGACCTCTTGTGAGTCCGCACGAGTAGGTACAACCACCCTGCGTATTTCTGCTGTGAAGCAGTAATGCGTTTCGGTTTGAAGGGTGGGGCAGCTGTCGTAACTATACTTAGACTTTAGAACTTATATCTCAAGGTCGCTGGCGCATTTATGTTGTAGATGTCTATGGGCTCCAGTAACCATTTAACACCAGGTGGGCTGTGAGCTCGTCCACCCATCTTCGAAAAATAAAAAAAAGTGTTTGTTAATCTACGTTTCAGTATTTTTGGTCTGTTAGAAATCGATGAATTCTCTGTATCTTCGGATTCATCTTTCCGTAAGTCTACCAGATATTCCGGGCGCCTTAGTAAAAGAATTCGTCAAAATTACTTCAATGCGACACGTAGGGCACCAGTGATCTACATAGCAGTCAAAGGGTTAGCAAAAAATTTGAAAATCGAGGCACTGACTAAATATTCAGTGCTCTCACCACTGCCATATATACCTAAAGCAATGTATGCGTTAAATAGTTATTAAAATTGTTAAAAAAGAATTCAAAATAATTTAGTACGTTTTTGAAACGAAAAAAAATATGTTATTCAAACACGAAACGAATAAATCTCTTGAATTTTTACATGTATACATTCCTGATTTCCTAATCACTATGAAATAGCGAATGTACGCTTCAATACTATTTGCGTTTTGAAAATCACGTATATCGTTCACGATTATAAAAAGCATACGTCCACATATACACGATTCGTTCGAAAAAAAAAAACAAAATAAAGGTGCATCATTACTCGGCGTGTCGCATGCTATATTGCTTGGCTTGAAAGAGTCGAAAGCGCAAAGTCGCCGCGGACTAACGTGCGCAGGCTAATCGCTACTTTCAAATTAAATTGAAAGAAAGAAAAAAAAAAACATGAAACATTCTTGTTCAAAAATTCAATTTACGAACGCAATGCCGGCACGTTTGTAAATATGACGTGAAAACAATTGAATGGTTGGCCATTCGAATCGATAATTTGAAAAAGAACGAAACAAAATTTTCACGGAGCACTGCTTCAGCTTTTGCTTTAACGTTTTCTTTTTCCCACTACAATTCTTCGATACAGTGACTTGTGTTTTCCGTTCTGTATTTTGATAACCACAACAATTAAAAATTTTAATATTACGATTTAGAGTGAGCATTTTAAAGTTGGTGCAGTGTGTAGATTTTTCTTTTTCCATTTCAACGTGCTGCGTGGGCGCGTAAAAAATTGAAAAAACAATTTCTTTATTATAATATGGGTATTATATGGAGATACACCATGCCGTTGTTGAGCACGCTGGCTGCTTTAGTGATCATTGTGCATTCCGCGGAGGAAGACTTGGAGTACCGGCAGGATTTACGACCATTGATTTTGGACAGCGGAACCCCGATTTCCGAGAAGGTAATTTAATTGCTGTCTTCTTCAATTGTACTTTTTTTGTATTTAATGTATCGCACCTGTCTATTTCTTTTTTGGTGTACAATAAAGAATACTCTCTCTCTCTCTCTCTCTTTCTCTCTCTCTCTAATCCCAATCGTCTTGTGGTATGTTTTTTAACAAATATAACAGAAGACCGATTTCAATTCGGATGCTAATTTAAATATTCCCGTTATTTTTTATTTGTATGATAGAATTACGTCTAAAGTAATTAAACTTAAATTTTGTTACCTATAGCACATATATTAGGTAGTATAATAGGCATATAGATACTTGTTACGGATACGAGATCTGGTCGGGTTAGAAACTAGTGTGCCTTAGAAAATATGGGAGTTTCTTGTTGTAAGTAGAGCATGCTGTTGGTAGTACCTAATTGTACTAATTAGAAAATCAACCTAGATTAAAAAAAATACGCTTACAAACCGCACCTCGTATGCGTAACGAAACACAATTTGATATTATAATACAATATTTTATTTTGTGGAACTAGGTCTTCTTTGCAATTCTAATTTTATTAGATGATGTTCTAATTACATAAGTATATTTTTATCGAAAGTTTAAGCAACAGAATTGGTGTCTCTATTTGCTATAAATAGTTTTATGGTTCCATTTTTCTCCGATATATATTTGATATCATATTTACAACTTTAATGGAGTTCCAAGTATTAAAAATTGAAATTGATGTTGTCTACAAAGCATCTAGTGGGTTTTAATTGGAATTTACAAAAGTACAACATTTGGTTACAACTTTTTTTTTTCAATGAGTGATTACTGGTGTCCCAGAGGCCTTTCCAGTTTCACCAGGACAGGTGGGCGAGCAAAGGCTCAGCCAGGAGGGGTGGGATTTGCTAACAGCTGCACGAGCGCCTCTGAAGGAGATCTAATAACTCAAGAGCAGCTGCTTCGCGAATGAATGTAATAGCGGATCGGAATCGCAACCCGCTGAGAAGATCCGGCGAGAAACTCAGCGGGCTGATGCATGGGCTAGGTTGTACGTCGAACTCGAGTTCGACGCGTGCAGTTACCGGGGTCTCTAAGCCTACTCCTAGTGTTAGAGCTGAAGGCGTCAAGATTAGAGAGTAAAGTATGCTTTCATTTTATACAAATGAATACACAAATGCAAAACATTACATCGAAAAGTACAATGGGCGATCTTATCGTTCTTTCAGACAATCGCCATGTGAACAAGAACCAACTCAGGAAAGATATTAATCGGAATTAATCGGAATATCGAAATTAATCGATTGAAAAAACACATATACATAAATATCAACAATATATGTAATGATAATATTACTACTTTACACATAAAAATGAATAAAAATTACAATTTACATAAATACCTATGTGACATTTTAAATTAAATTATAATTAGGTTCCGTAGGTAGGAAATGTTGTGAACCCGCATATGTTCTTTCCAGTTTTGGACCTTTGTCTGGCAGCGAGCGGAAGAAAATTGGAATTCATAAATATTTTATATAAGGTTTTATTATTCTAAAAATATGATTGACGACTCAGTTCATACATATTTATTTCATACGCAACTTTACGTGTACTCGATTAAATATTAGATCTATTATTACTAATACATTACATTTGTAATACGATATATCTTAATTTTTGTAATTATTGGTAATGTGAGCGCGCATGGCTAGGTACCACCATCTTGCCTATTTTCACCACCTATTAACGCGTTCTGATTTGAAGGGTGGGAAAGCTTATATCGGCTTAAATTTCTACTGGTGTTAGGATCTCTTGTGAGTCCGCGCGGGTAGGTACCACCACCTTGCCTATTTCTGCAGTAATGCGTATCGGTTTGAAGGATGGGACAGCCGTTGTAACTACATACACTGAGACCTTAGAACTTATATCTCAAGGTGAGTGGCGCGTTTACGTTGTAGAAGTTTTGAAGTCGTCGTGGCCTAACGGATAAGACGTCCGGCGCATTCGTGTTTAGCGATGCATCGGTGTTCGAATCTCAGGCCAATCTTTCTAATGAAATACGTACTCGATAAAGGTTCACGATTGACTTCCACGGTGAAGAAATAACATCGTGTAATAAAAATGAAACCCTTAAAATTATAATTTGCGTAATTACTGGTGGTAGGACCGCTTGTGAGTACGCGCGGGTAGGTACCACCACCTTGCCTATTTCTGCAGTAATGCGTTTTGGTTTGAAGGGTGGGCAGCCGTTGTAACTAAATATACTGAGACCTTAGAACTTAAATCTCAAGATGGTTGGCGGCGCATTTACGTTGTAGATGTCTACGGGCTCCAGTAGCCACTTAACACCACACACTCAAGTGGGCTGTGAGCTCGTCCATCCACCTAAGCAATAAAAAAAAAGGTCGTCACGTTCATAGGCTTCGGTAATCACTTACCATCAAGTAAATAGTGAACCCGTTCACTTATGAAAGACATTTAAAAAAAAAAATTCATTTTATAAATTTCAAAATCATCACTATCGATGACACAATAATCTTCGTCGCTTCTCATTGACCATTCTGTTAAAACGAATTTAATAAAGAAGTGAAATTACATCGGAGTTCAATGTCTGGTGTTTAAATGTAAATTACGCCGGTGAGTTAGGCACGCGTCGCCGGGCCGTGGTATTATGTGAAAATTTACAATGGCGACTTCGTTTCCACTGGTTTTATTACTAATTAGAGAGTTATTGATTCATGCCAACGTTGATAATGGATGATTCGTATAATAGCTTCAACCGAGCAGTTACTTTTCAGAACATATACACCTTATATACTCACAATGTCTAAAAATTTGGGAAGAGAGAAGATACTAATATTGCTGTTGTTTTAACTTATTAGAACAAAAAAATAAAGACAAAAGAGCACTGTTGTAGATTAATTGTGCTCCTAAGTGGATAGTTAAACAAACGGCTCACATGCTGTTAAGTTATATAATAAAATATCTTTAACGAACGGCACTGCGGATCTTTAACTAGGAATATGTCTAGCACTCTTCTATGGGGCTATTTATAGCCGGATAGAAAACCTCTATGCGTTTCTACCATTCATACGATTGTCATGAAATTTGCTGTTGTTATTCTAAGGCAGGTTTGTGTCTTAGTACCATCAACGTACTGTTATACGGAATTGAGAAATGATCTTTTTAAAATATATTTTATTGATGAAATAAACATACAAAGATTTATGACGACAATGACGGCAATCGTGCCGTGTGTAATTAGGAATAGGACTGACTGGATAGGGAGGGGATTGTTCTCTAATAAAGGATCATATGTGCTGAAGCTATTCGGGAAAGGTGACGATCGAAGCAAAGCTAAGAACCAGAGAGTATTATAACAGTACGATAGATAGCGAACGAGGAGAAGAAATCGATGTTACTCATGTAATTAACGATAGTTACAGCGTGACCTGGTTTCATTAGTGGTCAATAAAACTCGATTTTATAGACAAAATCAAAAGCAAAATTGGAATAGTGAATTGACATTGTCAATAAAAGTTATTGATAAAATGAAACCGCAAATGTTTTTGCATATCAGTGCAGTACCTACACGTATGTTTACTGTAATTTAAGGTCGAAGCAAACCGGTTAACACTTTCAACTTTTCTCTCGATAATATCATGTACTCTATGTTTTGTAATGCCTTTCATCTTCGATGCTTATGATATAATACTATTTAAAAGCTTATATTACCATCGCTACTTTTTTAGTGACTATAATCTGAATTAACGGATACAATTTCCATTTCCTTTACGTCAAATTCGCATTTTTTAATTCGGTTTTAATCTCCAAAAGCAAAAAAGGTAGTTTTGGATTAGAATATTTTATACGTTTGGTAAAGATGATTTTTAAATAAGCATGTCTTAGATGAGGGGGAGGGGAAAGGAATTGTCATTAACTAAGGATAATCGCAAGCGCTGTGACTATGTTAGTATTTCAAATCTCGCAAGCGAGTACCAAGTTTTATAAGAGTACACCTACTTAACACATCTTGATGACTCCCCCGATAAAGTGATTAAATCGTATAATAAAAATAGAATTAAAAAAAGTATAATTACTTGTAGCAGGAGCGTATCGTGAGCGAGCAGGGGTAACCACCATTTCGCAGATCCTTCCGAGGCTCCCGATCCACTAACGGTGTTTTTAGGTACCTCAAGTACCGGTCACCGTTTTCCTCGAACCCGTCGCGAAAGGTTTCGGCGAGTAAATTAACTCATAGACACAGCCCACTGAGTTTCTCGCCTGATCTTTTCAGTGGGTCGTGTTTCCGATCCGGTGGTAGATTCTGCGAAGCACAGCTCTTGCTAGGGCTAGTGTTAGCAACGTCCTCTGGTTAGAGCCTCGTGAGCTCACCTACCCGCTCGGTTACGCCGGCATAGCCTCTCAAGGCTACCAGCTTAGGGAGGAAAAATAACCACCGTATTGTCTCAGCCGCGAAACAGTTATGCGTTCCGATATGAAGGACTGGACAGCAGTTGCATCTAGCCCACTGAGTTTCTCGCCGGATCTTCTCAGCGGGTCGCGTTGCCGATCCGGTGGTAGATTCAGCGAAGCGCTGCTCTTGCTAGGGTCAGTGTTAGCATCACTCCGGTTTGAGCCCCGTGAGCTCACCTACCAGTTAAGGTTACGCTGAAATAGCCTCTCAAGGCTATCAGCTTAGGTAGGAGAAAACAGATGCGTATTAAGATTGAAACTTCGACCTTAAGTCTTAAGATAGATAGTCACAGGCAAATTTTTAGCACTTAATGTCATCCTTGCTCTATCTACGTAATAATAAAAGATGAATCGAAACATTTGTATATTATGTATTCAAAGTGTTTTTTTTTAACTGAAATGCTGGCGTTAAATCAAATAACTTTCGTATTAAATTCTATATAATATGAAATTACGTCATCAACAAGTCTACGATTGTAAACCGGCTCTATGATAATTTAAAGAATCGTTGTATATTTAAAACTTTTGCTATTTATAACATTCCCACATTACATTCACATGAATGTTTTTTTTATTTTTTTTTATGAATACGCCATTGTTGTGTTGAGCTGAAAGTGTCGTTTTGGCTTTACGTAACCTACGGATTGTGTTAACACATCAAGAGATGAAAAAAAGAAGTTCATTATACATTATTTCCACAACTGGAGTAATAATTTGTATATTATGTTGATGATACGGTCGAGTTTAACTTGAATAAGAATGTTTTTCTTTTAAATCATGTTTTGCTATATTGCATAATATACTCATAATACGTGTCTTATTGATACACCTAATTATTCGATTAATTTCTTCAATACTCACTTTACACATACCCTCCAGGCTAAGCAGGTTTTAAAAGTATCCAACCCTTATTTAATTAGCTTCTCTTCTTCTTTTTTTTAAATAATGGTTTTTTTAGTCTCTTCATGTCTTTAAGCAAGAACTTTACAGTTCTATGAATTGAAGACTCTTCATTTGTTTGTTTGTTGTTTTTACGCCTTAACTACTCAACCGATTATCATGAATTTTTCGATACTCGTAATATTTTAGGAGTATAGAAAAGATATACCTAGGATATTTTTAGATCAATAAAATGTACTACTCGAAAGGGATAATAGACTATTTTTTGGAAGAAAATAGGCCTGTCCTATCTATGAAAATCTAATATCCCGAAAAAGAGAACCGTCATCAAAACGCATAAGGCAAACATGTAACTGGCAAGCGTATATACATTTGAAAATGCATGGTTTTTTCATTCCCGATCCTGCGGAAAGAATGGAAAGCAGTCGACGTCGCCCAAAACACGTCATCTCGAATCCTCCCGATCCACTAACGGTGCTTCTAGGTACTTCAAGCACCGGTCACCGTTCTCGTCGAACCTGTCGCTTGCGACGAATGGCTCGACGAGTAAATTAACTCTCAGACACAGCCCACTGAGTTTCTCGCCGGATCTTCTCAGTGGGTCGCATTTCCGATCCGGTGGTAGATTCTGCGAAGCATGGCTCTTGCAAGGGTTCGTGTTAGCATCGTCGTCAGGTTTGAGCCCCGTGAGCTCACCTACTAGTTACGGTTACGCTGGAATAGCCTCTCTAGGCTACCAGCTTAGGTAGGAAAAAAAAAAGCATGTTTTACTCATGGCCAAAGCTATGCGTGGCATGTTCGCATGTATCTATGTATGCACTTGTATATATTAATCGCTAAATGGAAGGGCATACAATATTTATATTGTATAGCAAAGTCCTAATATAATGCGTGATCCATTTCTGAATTGTTCGACAAAATTTAAAATAACGTGAACGAAGCTGCGGCTAAAAGCTAGTGCAATACATTTTCTATGTTCATTACATTGGAGGTAGGACCTCTTGTGAGTCCGCGCGGGTAGGTACCACCGCCCTGCCTATTTCTGCCGTGAAGCAGTAATGCGTTTCGGTTTGAAGGGTGGGGCAGCCGTTGAAACTATACTTGAGACCTTAGAACTTATATCTCAAGGTGGGTGGCGCATTTACGTCGTGGATGTCTATGGGCTCCAGTAACCACTTAACATCAGGTGGGCTGTGAGCTCGTCCACCCATCTAAGCAATAAATAAAAAAAAAAACATAATTGCTGTGACAAAAGTATTACTTATCCTATCTAGAGATGCAAAGTCGATTAGTTTAGTAACATTTTATTCATATTCAAAAGTTATTGTTGCTGCATCCATAATTATATAATGACTATATACTCTTTCTCTTATCCAGCGTTTAATTTCCGAACCTAGATGAAAATAAGCTACTGAGGATTTTTTAAGCATAAGAGAATGTTTTATTAGAAATTCAGTTAATCAATATATTCTTTATTATTATGGTTAATGCATTTACGTTTTGAATGTTTTTAATACGTAATAACATTTTCCTTTTCTATTACAGCCATGGAGAGTTGTCGAAACAGAACCAAGCGTTTTAAAATCAACACAAAGTCATGTATGGAACTATGATCAGCACGAGGAAACACCAAGAAGACGAAGGCCGAGACGTAAACGCAAAAGACGACCGTCACCTTCCGACGACTTAGTTCCAGAAGAAAGATACGTGTTCCCCGAAGAGCCGCCTAGGCCATACTTCGATTTAGATCAATCGTCCTACGTTACAACAGATGTACCAAAGAGAAGACGTAAAAAAATTAATCCTAGGCCAAGCGAACGGAGAGAAGAGGTCACAGAGGAGAGACTATCAAAAAGACGAGGTTTGAGACGAAGAAGACCAACTTCGAGCACTTGGCCTGAATTCAATGAATACAATGCAGGTCCACCCGAAGAAACACCTGTTGAAGTGGTCATCGAGCGAGACGAACCATTACACTCGGAAGATAAAATTATATCGGATAAACATCGAAATCGTTTTGTAAATAAAGATAAAGGTGAAGTCAACGACGAAGACTTTGTACAGGAAGCAGCCGTAGAAAATAACGAATTCGTTCCTCAAATAGAAGAGGAAAAACATTTAGATAGAAATAAGAAAAGAGATAACGAGCCAAACATAGAAGATAAGTTTTCATCAGAATTTTCATATGAAGTGGTACCTAGAGAAATCAAAACGCGACCGGTTGAAGAAACTTTGAGTAGAAGTGGAGATCTCAGAAACAAATCACATGGAGTTGAAAATAAAAATAACAAGGTATAGCTATTTCTTTCTTTTTTTGTATTTTTACTGGCTTAGGTGAACAGGTGAGTACGGACCCTGGTTGTACGTGGTTGCCTACAGAAGACAACATGAATGCCAAGGCCTAGTTTGAGACATGATTCAGAAGTAACAGTAACAATTTCAGAATTCAAGTTTCAGAATTGCTGTTACATTTCATAATGAAAACAAGATCCATTTACTATTCGAATAACTTAATATTTTTAATAGCTTAATGAACAACCTCTTAGGTTACTGGTCTAACACAAAATATTCGCTATGCTGTTTACAGGAGACCTCAATAGATCCGATGACATTGAAAAGAATTATAAAACAATCGAACGGGACCAGTTTAAGTGAGGTGTTGCAACGACATAATCTGACATTGCTTGATCTACTTCGCGGGAACGAGAAGGCCTTAGCCATATTGAAGACAGAAAGCTCATCGGAAATTGAGCAAGAAATCCAATCTGGAAATAAAAACGATGAAATCATAGTTAATGAAGATACGATTAAAAATACACAAGATAACGAGAATAGTGAAGCCAATTCACAAGTTAGTACACATGAATCAACAGAGATTGTGGTGGAAAACAGTACTGCAACCACTGAAGCAAATCAAGAAGAGCAGCAACTAAAACACGAAATATCCATTACTACCGAAGCACAGCCAGTAACTACTCATAGAGTTGTAACGATTCGTAGGTTCTCACCATTAATACGTAGAAAATTACGAATGCGACCTATGTTAAATGCAACAATCGTTAAAAATCAAGTAAACAAAGATTTGATAGCGTTAAATGCAAGAAAATATGCTCTTCATAGAAGAAATTTTACGAAAACAAATGAATCTAAACATATTCTTCCTAAAAATACACATGTTCCACCCGATCCTACAACTGAGATTGATCATCCAACTACTACATTGGCATCGACAACTGAGGAAATACCAACACAACAAGTATTTACAAAGTACGAAAATCATTTCATAAATTCTACAAACAGCATTACGCAAACTGAAAGTACTAGTACAGAAATGAATATACCGTTAAATACATTGTTCGACAATCAAATTGGATCTGAAGTTATTGTCCGGGTAGTTGAAAGTCCAACAGTTACACCATCTTACAAATATTCTAAAAATTCTTCTTTGGCTCGAAGACAATCTTTCAACAATAGACTAAAGAAAAAACGGCTACGTCAAAAAATTAACACAACTGAACTAGCCGAAGAAGACTTTTTAAAGCATTTATTTTCCACGAGCAATGTATCCTTTGCGTCAGAATTTACAACGAGAACACAAACAACAAACCCGGCTGTAATGATTGAATATAAAGAAAAAGACATTGAGCTTGCAGATTTCATTACAACACGAAGTCCCAAAACTTCAAGTAATAGAATGAGGTCACCGATATTTTCAATAACGACTGAACTATCACCAGAAACTACGGAAAGTTTTACGGAAGAAACAGCCAAAGTCGAAATCGAAGAAATTTTGAACGACACTCAAAGTGTGTTTAATATCTTTTTATGTTTGGTTGTCTAATTTTACCATAATTCTTTGTATTAATAACATATTTTATATTTTCAGCGAGTGAACGATTATCAAAAATACTAATGGAAAGGAATATGTCTTTAAATGAATTAGTGGCACACCGAGAAAGAGGTTCAAGTCATGTCCATTTAGCTGATATTTTCCACAATGCTTCTAAAGAACCAAATCCGCCAGAGCCATTTTTATCTAAATCTCTTATAGAACCAATTTCTAAAGAGACTTATCCTCTAAGAGCTATATTAGAAGCAAATTCACATGAAGCAACTGCAAAAACGACAACAGTCTATCCAAATTTAGCATCGAATCACGCCAACATTCCACTCGTTTTAGATTTCGGTAACAATGTTAACGAAAACGCTGAAAATATGGGTATAATGTCTTTGTTTCAAAATTTGACAAATGCTAACCTAATTAGTAAAAATGAACAATTTAAGAAGATCCCTGAAGGCATCAAACAGTTGAATGATACCGGGGAGACAGTAAGAGAAGGTCGGATCCTGACTGAAAGCAAAGAAGATAATATAGTGAATTGGAATCAAATATTTACAATGATGAGAAACAATTATGGAAATCAATCGAATGAACAGCATTTGCAAGAAGGTAGGCTCGTTTAATATTACATTTTTTAATAAGTTAATTTAATATAATTGTACTAATTGTTACATAATTTACAGAAACATCACCTGCACAGCCTAGTTTAAAACCTGTTTCAGAGGAAGACGTAGATGGCGATGGTTTGATTGTTCTAGAAGATTTGCAACATCTACGTGAGCTGACCGGCAATATTTCACCAGACTACCAAAGTTTCAGTTCTTTTGAGAGAACCGAATCGTCGCATGGAGGGCATGAGAGTATGTCGAGTCAAACGAAATCTGTGACAGTTGCTACTGCAAGCATAGCAGGATTAGGGATAGTATTATTTTTATTAACTTACGCTGTTTTTAAATGGAAGCATCAAAAATGTATGAATCATGGAAATTCTACTGTTTGCGATCAGAAGATACCTACACCGGTATTTGAATGCAGAAAAATTCAAAGAAACTCGAGCAGTACCCGGAGTGTCAGTCCAATGCTTTCATCAAATATTTACACATTGAATACATTGGATTCTCGTAACGGAAAAGAATCTCCGGAGTACATGTGGGATTCACTGAGAAAGCCTTTTCAATAATTAATTTCTTAATCTATTAAATATTATGTTAGTATATTTAATTTAAAACTAGTGACCTGATTTATTTAAAGATCTGATAAACAAAGAAAATTATGTTTTTATTTTGTATTCAGATTAATGTAGTTCATGTTATCTTAATTTTCAGTATTAAATGTTTGGATTGTTTAGTTTTTTGTGTTTTCATTTATGAGAATTATATACCTTAGGAGTTATTTAAGTCTTTTAAATAAAACGGATAGGAATAATACAACTTAGTACTATAGTAAATGGATTACTTAGTAAATAGAGAAGCAGGCCTTTAGTCATTTATATTAGATGAATAGGTTCAGAATCATTTCAATTTTAAACAATTCAAAAATGAAAATTCTATACTATATTATAGATATTTATATTAAGGTTTCTTTATAATATTGTTAATTGGATTTCTTTATGTTATTGATCTAAATATAAAAATCAAGATGTCCAGACTCTAAAAAAATTTAATGAAAGCAAATGGAAATAAATTTAAGAGATTTAAAAAAAAAAAACATTACTTTTTTGATGCATGCATATTATATAGCACCCTCACTACTATTACTATTTAATACATATTTTTAAGTTCTATATGTTTCCTTTTCTTATTGATGCCAAAAATATTTGTCCATGTTGAAAATGTAGTTAAAGAATAAATACTTTTTTCCCAGATAGACTTTTATAAACATATCTTATTCAATATACTGAAAGTACAATTGGTTGTTTTTTTTAATTGAAATACTTGCAACTGACCTGTAAGTATCAAAAGTGAAAACTTCTTGAAGTTTCTTCAGCACTGGTATATCGAGTGTGTGAATCTTTTTATAAAAGTATGCATACTGTCTGGCTATACTTCTGTAAAGTTTTAGTGATGATTCAAACACTGGCGATGGCTGTAACCACGAAACGATATTAATATACATTGTAGAAGACAAAATTTACAATCTTAAACATCAGTGCATTTGAAGTCGTCGTTTATCCTATAAGATAAGACGCCTGGAGCATTCGCATCACGCGATGCACCGGTGTTCGAATGCCGCAGGGCGGTACCAATTTTTCTAAGGAGATACGTACTTAACAAATGTTCGCAATTGACTTCCACGGTGAAGGAATAACATCGTCTAATACATATAAATCAAATCAGTAAAAATTATAATTTGCGTAATTACTGAGACTGCGTTGAGACTAATAATTATTAAACACAATGGATGTTGCGCTTAAGCCCACTGAGTTTCTCGCCGGATCTTCTCAGTTAGTCGCGTTTCCGATCCGGTGGTAGATTCTACAAAGCATTGCTCTTGCTAGGGCCAGTGTTAGCAACACCTCCGATTTGAGCCCCGAGAGCTCACCTACACGCTAGGGTAGCGATGATATAGCTTCTCAAGGCTATCAGGATACATAGAAAAAAAAACAATACAAAAAAAAAGTTGCTCTCAACAATTCATTTTCATTTATCATTATATTATCTTTTTTGGTAAGGCTTACCTTCAATAGTTCAAGTTCTTCAGATGTGTAGTATAAAATGGTTGAATATTTTTCAGGCAAAACCTCAATGTACGGCTTCCAGAATGAATCTGAAAATGTTTTTTTTTAGTTATGAAATAAGAAACATCCATAGTAATAATATTTCAAATATTCAGCTACCTTAGAGTCATGCTAATGCTTGGATATCTTGGGTCAGATACAATTTTTTTTTCATTAACCAAAAATAATGTTCTGATGCATTTCACACATTTCTGAAGGAATGCGATCATGGGTTTTAGTTTAAAGAGCAAGATTTCTATTGTCTCATATAGACGGACTGATGTATTCACTTGGGCTCCCATAAGTTATTACCCTTTTAACTTGGGTTAACAAAAATTGGCTTAATTGTAACAGTACAGACTGAGCGTGTTTTAACTAGAGATATTGATTGCCAAGTCTGACGATTTCATAGCATTCTGTGTAAAAACATTTGGCTTTGCAGCAGAGCCTACGGAGTTATATTACAGATGACAGATGCTCCGTAGTGACCAACCACAGCCAACAGAGAACTTAAGGTGTGTAAGGTAGGTCGATAGAAATATTGGTTTTTTTTAAATTAACCAAATTACCTGGGTTATTATTTTCAAGTAATAGGAATAGGGCTAAAGTAATATTTGGCATATTCTGTAAAAGAGGATCGACAGCAATAAATGCTGATAGTTCAGATTCTTTGGCATTTTTCTCTGTAATCATAACTTTGGATGGTATGGTTAAAATCAGAGATCCTTCAGTGAAATCTTTTGAAGCTTTAAGACCAAGATCATATCCTTTGAATTCCGCTATTTCAATCCCTGTAAATAACAAGATTTTTTTTAATAATTTCATAATATACTTATTTACTTTTTGATACTTTTGCAGAAATAAATATTGTTTAACTGAAATATGTATTTGAAATCTTTTAATAAATATTCAAACTATTACAAGTACTACTTTAAATTCGAGTTATTCAAGGCAATATCTCATACTGTTTAGTACAGACATTTGTGCTTTAATGTATTATTTAAATTAAATTAAATCTACTTCCATAAATGATGTTGACTATCTACAAACAAAGTTTGCAATAGCTAAAAATATCATCATCAGCCTACAGATAACCACTGCTGGACATAAACCTACCTTAAAGCTCACAAGAATTATCCTGATGAATCCTGAATTTCCTAGCACTCAGCAGATTGCTGCGACCTACATCTGGTCATCAATCCTACTAATGGCAGGCTAGCCTACTGAATTGTGAGTTAGAATAATATTACATTATATTATACATTGTATGAGTTTTTGGCCGATTTTTGGAGATGGCAGACCTATTACAACAATCATTCTCAAATCATTAACAAATTCCCTAAGGTTGAGCTTGTGAGCTCAGTGAGCCAGAGGCTGGTAGCCTGGGCATGGCTAGAATGGCCCTCTAGGCACCAGCAAATAGGCAGGATCATACAAAAATATTTTTAAATGCAGACCTAAATCTTAAATTTTTTTAATGAATAGCCACTCTTTTTACTGATGATTCATAGTAACGAAGCAAAAGCCATTTAAAACTACTTCATTTCTTTTAAAAATTCAAAGGGATATTAATTATATATTTAAAATATTCTATAAATTTCCTAATAATAATCAAAAAATTTAAAATTCTAAGAAGTCAATTAAATTATATGTAATATTTATAATTCTGATCTTAACTAAGTATATTTTTACTGAAAATTTGCTATACTTTAATTGTTAAATTGTCAAAAACTTAGAACTGAGACAAAACTTGACCTTATGAAATAACCAATTGGATTGATGTACTGAAATAGTGCTGAATGTTTGGTGTGTTATTATTGATTAATGTAAATGCTACATTGATTTAAAAATAGTTACCATCGAATTGGACACCGTTTTCTCTTAGCCACTGCAAATATTTATCAATGTGAGTTTGCCGAAGAGTTCGAGTATTTCTTAACTGCGTTCCTTCTATGTTAGTAATTTCATTCACTAATTTCTCGATTTCTAAATGATGTTCCCAACTTTTGCTTACGTTACCAGTCGCTTGAAATATACTGGTAAGTCTTAGCACTCTATCAACAAGAAAAGCTAATTCTTTTCTTTTCTGTAGGTATAATTTATTATTTTCCTTTCCAGTGGATTTCTTTTGGTTTGGTTTTGATTGCGATTTTCGTCCCATTATTTTAATTTATCTAATTAAGATTAAAGGAGAAAGCTACTGGCTTATGTGAAGGGAATTAGAAACGTGGAATTATTAAATAGCTAAAAATAGGTTTAAATGGAATAAAGTTTTGAAATCACTTTCATTGGAAAGTGTTGAGTTTAGTCAGATTACATGTCAATTGTCAAGTGTCAACTAAAGAATAATGTCAATGTCAAAAAATGATTTTTTAAAAAAGATTTTATGCTTTGACCTATTCTTAAATAATTTAGAATAAACATTTGTTATGGTCCAAATTTTTGTCTGTAACTTTTTAAAATATACTTGAGTTCAACAAACTATAAGTTGGAACTATATACTTGGAACTATATATACTAACAACTATAGTTGGAAATAACAATAAGCTTGTCTTCTACACGTTCCGGTCTACGCTGTTTTGTATTAATACTTATAGAAATGTATATGTGTATTAAGAAATTAAGTAAATTTGTATTAAGAAAATTTATCTAAATGATTCAACTAAAGTTTGTCATACAGTCATAGTACAGTGTATCCATACTTACTCGGTGCTGGTAATCCGTTGGGGCTGGATCTATTTAGTATGAAGGAGATTATCTATAATTTCGAACTACAGATCTTCTACCCAACGTTAAAAAAGTTTGTTGGGAAGTGTGGAGTGGCATGTATCACATGACTGAGATAGATTTACCTACCGGGATTGTTTTTGGGAGAGTTTCCATCATACTACGATGTTCTACATATTAAACACTTTGTTGATGCAAAGGTGCATTTCTACTTAGAACTTGTTGTAAATGTTTCTAGCTGTTAGAATGTGTTCATCATGATACAGTCTGCGTGTCTCTGAATCACCTTCAGTCGTTTGTGCATTTCTGAAATTAAAATAGAGTGAGAGTTTCAACATCTATCTACAAACACCAGTAACTTTCAAAAAAACACTTAATCTGATGTCAATTTTTTTACATGATAGTGGAAATCTTTCGTGAGCACGTATTACTCGTAGTTCGGAAATATTAGTAACAACCTCAGGATTTCAACTACACCGCATCACTGGTTGCAAGTTTATTCAAAGACAATCGTTTCTAGTGGCCCGCCTTCTGTATGTTTTGCGAGTTGGTGGTGATTTTGAAGTCGTCGTGGTCTAAAGGATAAGAAGTCCGGTGCATTCGTATCGAGCGATGCACCGGTGGTCGAATCCCGCAGGCGGGTACCAATTTTTCTAATGAAATACGTACTTAAGAAATGTTCACGATTGACTTCCACGGTGAAGGAATAACATCGTGTAATAAAAATCAAACCCGCAAAATTATAATTTGCGTAATTACTGGTGGTAGGACCTGGTGGTAGGAGGTGGTAGGTCCGCACGGGTAGGTACCACCGCCCCGCCTATTTCTGCCGTGAAGCAGTAATGCGTTTCGGTTTGAAGGGTGGGGCAGCCGTTGTGACAATACCTGAGTTGAGACCTTAGAACTATATCTCAAGGTGTGTGGCGCATTTACGTTGTAGATCTCTCCAGTAACCACTTAACACCAGGTGGGCTGTAAGCTCGTCCGCACGTATAAGCAATAAAAAAAAAAGATTAAAATATTTGTTAGAATGATACTGAATGTGAGTTTGTCATATTCCATTTATTTATCTATGATTATAAATGTACGAGTATTAATCATCACAAGGTTTTATGAAATATTTTTTTTTGTTAATGAAAAATCGTAAAGCATTTTTTATAGAATATATTTTTCTTGAATGTCACACCAATTTCAGACATCGAGAATGAAAAGTTGTCTGGCAATGACAGTGGTGCAGCGTACACTTGGCAGCGACGCAGTTAATTCTCCGAAAAGTTATTTGAAACCGCCCTAGTTCTCAAAAGAATAGGGATTTCAATTAATTACGCTTATTTACATAAGTATGCTAGTTAAGAAGTTGAATGTTTATCTGAATCATTCAAGTAATCGGTTGGACAACACAAGCAATTATATAATATTTTTATTTTTGTTAAACTAGGTAACAAAATACACAAAATACAACAAAATAATAAATAAAAATACTAAATAATAAATAAATAAAAATAATAAATAAAAATACAAAAAAATTAACAAAATACTCATTATTCGTTAGATCGTATTCCGTCAGAGAGCAGTATTCCTTCTATCTATTTAAATAAACGGCCGTTCGAAGTAAATATTGGAACTTGGTATAATTTTAAATAATATATTATAACCTAACCTCCAGTAGCCTCAAGGGGAGTTGTTGCCCTCATAAGTTGTTGCTAAAGATTTTTAACACCGTTTGTATATCTTACAATAGGTACTCGGGAAATTATGTATTTACTTAAACCGGAAGAACCTTCGAAAGTTTGGTGGGACAGTATAAAGGAATCATACAAACGCTTTCTGGAAGAAAATTAAAGTCTTCAAGCTAAGATTGAGTTAATGGGGAACATTAATCTACATCAAAATACTAGGGTATACCTTTCTCTAGAATATGGTCTTACGAGAATAATTCTCTCGGCCATGCGCTTAAGCCTTGGGTTTTAGGTCTCAAGGTCAGCAATAGCCTATAATTTGTGATCAATGTTTTCGGTATCACTCAATATTAGGGTAGGGCCGTGACCTCCTCCGTCTATCTCTGCTACTAAAAATAACAAAGAGTTTTTTTTCTATTTAATGGTATTTATAGCAGAAAAAATGTGTAGGTATTACAATGCATCTTAAATCGTAATCAATCAATTTTAAAAAAATAAGTCAAATGATGAAATCCACATTGCTCTGTGTTTTTTCAAATACTCAGGCCAATTATTTAAGCTAAACAAATATTTACACCCATATTCCCAGGCTTGTTTTGAAAAACGCTATCAGGTGTATCATGTTACTGAATTACTACTTGAGTCATCTTACTGTGATTTTAATTTTGTTATAGAGGTTGAAATGAGCGGAATTTCAAATCCTTTACATTTTAACTACATAAATATGTATTTAAGACATGTTCCAGACTTCCTTAACAACTTCCAGGGTAAACGAATAATAAACTGCAATCAAATCAAACCTATGCAATTTTTCTACTTGCAGACTCGAATGAGTGATTATTGGGCAGATTAATACTAGATACACAGATCATAATCAATCAATTTAAAAAAATAAGTCAAATGATGAAATCCACATTGCTCTGTGTTTTTCAAATACCCAGGCCAATTAATAAACTAAACAAATATATATTCCCAAGCTTGTTTTGAAAAACGCTATTAAGTGTATTTATGATCTATAATAACCTGATTAACCTTGACTTATTCATTTATTACGATTTCGATACTCGTATGTCAGTACAACATTAATTAATCATTCGACGTTTTATGGATTTATAGCTCTAGATAAGACTACACCCGGTTACCCGTAGGCAGTAGGCATAAACTTGGTCTTGATTAATGAATAAAACTAGTGTTCTTTATTCTCTCTCTCTCTCTCTTTGGTTCCTTATCGAAATGTCTCATTAACAAATAATATATCTAAACAAACCGTAATAATAAATATAATATTTGAAGAGTGGAAATGCCCGAATATTATCAAAATTAAAATAACACAGTATTAAAGACATTTCCGCGATAAATACCCAAATACACAGAGTCGACATAAATGCACGCGGTACGGCAAATTACCCTCTACCAGTAAAAAAAAAAAATCAAATAAAATCATATAATGAAACGACTCCAGTACCCCTTGTCCTACTTTTATAGTGCCATAGATAATATATTTAATATTTAAGACATAGAGTCAGAAACCTTCACAAGACTTACCAAAGCTTGTGCCAAGTTGAAACTCAATCGATCGGATTATCGGATAAAGATAGCGTTGACCGTAGAACATGAGCAAGCAGACAAATTTTGTTTGGAATTATCTATTTTAATGAACAGGTTTGCAGCAATTTCTAAGTTAAGAAGCATTGAGTTAGATTTGTATTTTATCAGAATATAGCGAAAGGTTATCAAAACTAAAGTAGGTAGGTATTGCAATGTTATTTAAATACACATTAAATAATCAAAAGATAATGGTTACGAATCATCTTACTGTGATTTTAATTTTGTTATAGAGGTTGAAATGAGCGGAATTTCAAATCCTTTACATTTTAACTACATAAATATGTATTTAACACATGTTCCAGACTTCCTTAACGACTTCCAGGGTAAACGAATTATAAACTGCAATCAAATCAAACCTATGCAATTTTTTTACTTGCAGACTCGAATGAGTGATTATTGGGCAGATTAATACTAGATACACAGAGGCCATACAGATAAATACCAACTCTACAGTTTAAGACACCAGATTGTGATCAAGCTAGCAGAATTGTGGTACCGACTCCATTAAAATTATTTGCTGGAAATGATACATAATTTTTATTTTTATTCTCTTCTTCATTCGTTCCCTAATTGCTGAGGAAAGTGACTTTTTTTTTTTTTTTTTTTTTTATTGCCTTTGTAGGCAGACGGTCATACGGCCCACCTGATGGTGAGTGGTTACCGTCGCCCATGGACTTCAGCAATGCCAGGGGCAGAGCCAAGCCGCTGCCTACCGCTTAATACTCTCCATAAGCCTCGTTTGAAGAAGGACATGTCATAGCGCTCGGGAAACACCGTGGAGGGGAGCTCATTCCATAGCCGGATGGTACGTGGCAAAAAAGATCTCTGGAAACGCACTGTGGATGACCGCAGTGGCTCCAGGTAGTATGGATGAACTCTACTCCGGTGGCGGGCGGTGCGATGGTAAAAACGAGATGCTGGTATCATCTCGAACAATTCCTCAGAGCACTCCCCATGGAACATACGGTACAAAATACAGAGGGAGCCGAAGTCCCTCCGCAGACCCAGAGACTCCATTGATAAAGTTTGTTTGTCGTCCCTGGAATCGATTTCTGATACCGGTATATTGCAAATGTGTGTTCCGATATCTCATGTATCTATGGCTTAGAATATCGTCCTATTTGTGTACAATACGTAAATTATGTAATTCCGCAATAAATATTTTAATAAACGTAATATTTAAATTATGACGCATTAGTAGATATCGTAATTTTGAACGATAATATACATATATTTTTTATTTTAGTGTCTAGTTTAATATTACTCATACTTATTTGCCTACATCCTCCTTTTTGAGAGCAAAAAATTAAGAATAGACTTAAGCATCATTGAGATAATTATGTCATGTTACATGTTTTATAAATTGTGCTGTTGAGGCTACCATTCATATTATTTCGTATACCGTCTTGTTTCATTGTTTGGAAGCTTATATGAAACCACCAAAGTATAGCCTATTTTTGGTTGAATGGCGAAACCGATGTTGTATCCAAGGTATTGCTAACACTGGACCTAGCAAGAGCAGTTCTTCGCAGAATCTACGCCGTTGCCGACCTGGTGAGGTCGGAAACGCGACCCACTGAGAAGATCCGGCGAGAAACTCAGTGGACTTTTGGCGCTAAGGTCTTTCGCTACTGCTAACCCCATACATCTGGATCTTCAGCTATGTTATGAATTTTTTAAGCGAAATGTAAAATCATGATATTTTAGAATATTTTTAAACAAAATACAACTAAAGTATAATTTGTTTTGCAGTGTGTTAAATATTTAATTCTATTATTTATATTGAAAATTACCAAAATTTTACCGCGTGCAATACCTGGTAAACCTCCTGTCGCTCAACAACCAACGTCCAAACCTCGCATGGGACAGAACTCATGAAGAGGCAAAGGGGGGAAAGTGAAGCGTTTAGTGCGGTGCACATCTCTCCCATCACTCTCCCCCTCGGGACGCCGGACCGGCGGTCGTCGGCGCCACGACCACCAGCCCTCTCGGTCGGCAGGCTATCCAAAGCCCGCCTAGATGGCGCCGGTTAGAGTGAGCTATCCTACGGAATACCCCGCTGGACCAGAACCAGCGTGGGTCGAGGATAGCCGGCCTTCCATCACCCGGATGCTCTTGCGTAAAACGCGTGCAGAGCAGCTTGCACGTCGTCTTCTTAGGCCCCCCTCGCCGGTCCCCAGACCGACATGTGAGGGGGGACCCGAAACACTTAGAGGGACAGGGCTTGGGCGAGATCCGCCTCCCTGGCCCCCGCTCAACGGCGGCGGGATTGTGCGTCTCTCACGCGCCCCGCCACCTCCTTCTGCGAGATGGTGCACTCGCAGAAGTCGAGCATCGCCTTCCACGACTCGTCGTCGCCGAGCATCGATGCCACATCACTCGGCAACGACAAGTCATTTCCTACTTTTGCGACGAGGACACGGCGCCACCCCTCCCATGCGGGGCAGGCGACGAGCGTATGCTCTGCCGTGTCCAAGTCGCAATCACAATGGTGGCACTCTGCCGTCGGCTCGGCTCTGATCCGGTGCAGGAACTCACCGAAGCAACCATGCCCAGTGAGCACCTGCGTGAGCCGGAAAGTTAGGCGTCTTCTGTCACGATTCACCCAATCCACAAGGACCGGGCGAATCGCCTCGACGGTCCTACGACCAGCCGAAGGATCAGCCAGCCGTCTGGACCATGACTCCAGCAGTAAAAGTGCCTTACAACAAATCACGTACCTACATAACGGATAATAAATGACAAATAGTATAGAAACTAATTAGTCAAATCGAACAGCACACGGCATCAAAATGCCATTTGAATTCCAAAGAGACACGCCTTTCATTAGGAAGTCTATGCCGATAAAACTGTTAAGCGCTTTGATATGCTTTTATTTCTGCAAATCACATAAGTTTTTCACTTAAAATTCCTAGAAATTTAATTCAATTAGTTCCCGGATTCACATTCTTTAAATTAGCTATGTTCAAGGTTTTAGAAATTTCACAAAGGTGCCCTTTCTATTGGATACGTAGTAGTAGTGTAATGTAGATTTTTGGATTACCACAATAACGAAATTACATCTTCATGATCATTAGACCGTAAAATGCCACTATTGTCTAATGTTAAGCAAAGTTTGTAATTTTACTTCGTTAAAAAAATACGATTGCTTATAAATTGAAACTTGGAAAACGATGCCGCAAAGCTATTTACAATGGAAACGAGCACATAGGCTAGAAGTTTCTCCAACTTGTCTAACGTCTACGCGTTCTTGATTGCGAATTCTATTATAGGCAATGAGCTCACCAAGCATGGAATACATTATTGACGCGTGAACTTTATTCAAAAGCTTTGCTAGAAATGTTTAAGGCTGTAAGGTGCCTCAACGCCTTTAATTTACATAGTGTTGTTTTCAATTAAGCGCAATGTTCACGTTATCGGGCTGTTATTATCTAAGCAAATTGACTTTCAGGTACATATTTGTTCGCTTGCGCACTAGCCGAGGTCTTGCTAATGAATTTTAAACGCCTTAAATATTTAATGTACTGGATTAAGGATATTGCACGGATAAGATGCTTTTGTTTACGCGGCATACCGAATTATCTACACAATTTATTTGTTATTAAAGAATAAAAGCGGCTTTCATAGTTCCACTGCTTAATCTTATATTTGGTTACTACGTATTATGAATACATATATGTATTAGCACTTAGCATATATTTGCTTTCTTCGTGATTACAGAACATGAAACAGATTTTTACCATTTTTTTTTAAGCTTTTGCATAGCTTTTGCAAAGCAAAACATTAACTGTCCCCTTCATAAGCTAGACCACGTGAGAGAGATGGGCAGGCTTTTCATGATGCGAAGGCAGTGCGACGTTACGTCGCGCGCTTATTCACAAACACTACACAAGCGCAACGGGTGAATGTGTTGAACGCGAGCTACATGGTAGGCGGAGTCGGGGGTGTTAGGTTTTATTTCCGTTACGGAATTCCTTGATTCGGTCGCCGCGCTCAAAGCCCGCGATAATAGCTATGCAATAGTTTAAAACAAAGATAACCAAATAAGGTTCCGCGGCATTGATGTGGTCGATGTCTATGCGCTCCGGTGACCGCTTAACACAAGGTTAACAATAAAAAAATAAAAATGGTAAATCTGGTAAATTTGGTAAATCGATCCAGCGGAGGGCTGCTCAAGCACAAGCTAGAATTATAACACAAACTTGGATTAAATCCGAAAAAAAGTACTTCTAATTGTCCTATAATAAACACAAAACTAATTATTAGCTAAGATAACATAAAGATCAGGAGGAAATCAATCAAGTCTGTTTACCAAGATTTGTGGATCTTCGAAATTAGCATGGACAAAACTAAAACCATCTAAATAAAATCTTAATAATTAGATTTTCACCTAAAGTTAATAGAGAAAGAATTTCAATTAAAATACAGTAACGGAAAATTAGAATGTACATATATCTATATATTTGAACACGAATAATTTAGAAGAGAAATAAATGCTTCCAAAAACATTACGGATAGAAAATTATTACAATAACTTTTTAAATTATGCAATTGATCCGAAAAAGATATAAAATTGCATTGAAATGAATGTCGTCGTGGTCTAAATTACTAGTGGTAGGGCGTGTTGAGAGCCCGTACGAGTAAGTTATATCGTCCTATCTATTTCTGGCGTGAAGCAGTAATACGCTTCAGTTTGAAGGGTGGAGAGCCGTTGTACTACCAGAACTCATGTCTCAAGGTGGATCGCAGCATTTACGTTATTGATGTCTATGGGCTCCGATAACCACTTAACACCGGGTTTTATTTTATTTTTTTATTTTTTTTATTGCCTTTGTAGGCAGACGAGCAAACGGCCCACCTGATGGTGAGTGGTTACCGTCACCCATGGACTTCAGCAATGCCAAGGGCAGAGCTAAGCCGCTGCCTACCGTGCGTGCTCGTCCACCCATCTAAGCAATAAAAAAAAATATATTTCTAAATGATAATTCTGACAGTTCGATTATGCTACGAACACATTCATGTTACTTTCAACTATCAAAGATTATAGAATTTATGAGGACAGTAATTTTAAGCGGAAGTTAATTTATAGTTTTGTATAATATACTGGCTGAGCCTTTACTTGCCCACCTGTGCTGGTGAAACTCAAAAGGTCTTAGGGCAACCAGTAATCCTACCTTCTTAAAAAAAGTGTTGTATAGATGTAACTAATTAATTAATTGTAAGTAGAATTATATTACTTAGTAATAAAAAGTCGATTATAAGCTTAACTTTATTATTTGTTAATTATAATATTATATTATGTGAAAACCTTATTTCTTTATTTCAAAGTACACATTTTTCATACGTGACGATTTTTTTTAATTATTGAAGCATGATCTGTATTTTTTTTCTGGCATTTCGAAAATCAGAGGAAAAGGGAGAAAACTTTAAGCGAGTACTTACCGTTTTTCTAATTGATTCTGAACATCACACGAAAACCGCAACGTCTTATTATATAATCAAAATTAAATATTATTAATCGTAGTGTGTAATACAGGAGGATCCATTGTCTCACGACTTTGTCTTTGTCAGACACTGAGTTCACTTTGGAAAGAGGTGTATGGATTGCCGATGGACCACAGCCGTGCTCTCGATCCTGCTCGATGGACAGACGCTCTTGGGTGATTAGCGGTGATTGACTGCAATGCGGGGCATCATGTAGCTATCGGAAAAGCATATAGCCCTGGAGAGGTATTGAATTGTTATAGTGAATATGATTTTTATTCTATTATTTTATAATTTAATGCACACCAAAACAGATTTAAAGGAATGTCTACGAGCTTTACCAATTAAATTTTTTTAGCAATGCCCTAGTAAAGAATAGAATGGGATGTACGTAAAATGTAATGTAAAAATGTTTGTAAAAATTGTATTTTAAGCGGGAAGGTGATAAAACATTTTTTTTTATTTTTTATTGCTTACATGGGCGAACGAGCTCACAGCCCACCTGGTGTTAAGTGGTTACTGGAGCCCATAGACATCTACAACGTAAATGCGTCACCCACCTTGAGATATAAGTTCTAAGATCTCAGTATAGTTACAACGGCTGCCCTACCCTTCAGACCGAAACGCATTACTGCTTCACGGCAGAAATAGGCGGGGCGGTGGTACCTACCCGCGCGGACTCACAAGAGGTCCTACCACCAGTAAAAATGAAACAATTTAGTTAATATTAAATATGTACACAAGATACATTGGGACACTTAAACATTGTACTATATACGAGTTTCTGTAACCACGTTAAACTTGTCCACCCATCTGTGCAGCTAATAAATAAATAAAAATGTACAATATGTCATAAATTAAAGTGACAGGAATAGTTTCTTCGTCGGTCTCTTGAAAGTTACAAGATCTAGGACATAGTAGGAAGATAAGAATTCCACAAGCGTATAGATTAATTTGTGAATGTGCTTGTATATGACGGAGTAGGGACGTCCGCATTGTTTGTAAAAAGTGTGACGTCAGCACCGCTGACGTCGCGGTCATCACTTTCTTGACGAATGACTCGTTTGGGTTTCCGAAACAAAACTTCACGAGAACTTCACGAGAACTTCGTATATTGCACGAAAAGCATAACAACGTTACAGAGATATCCGTACAGTACAACGGCTCGGACACGAATCAATCAGTGCTAGACAGCACGGCCGTATTTATGGGGCTTCGTACCCGTGAGCGTGTTGACACGTTTTAAACACGTGAGCGTGTTTACACGTTTTTCAAACACGTGAGCGGGTTTACACGTTTTTCAAACACGTTTTAAAGTATTGAAATTACAATAAAAGGAACTGTTTAACATCAATTTCTTATCACAGAGTAATTAGTTGATGATCAGTAGGTAAATAGTCATATTTGCGCCGACACGGCCATACTGACAGGCGGTGCGCGCTCTGCACCAGCCGCCCATGTATGGTGTATCACCAGAGAGTTCTTGGAGTCCATCTGAAACAATGGAATGTCTGTTTCTGAGATTGGTATCTGTGTACCTTTTTATGTTACTTTGAAAGTAACTTATTTTGTGTAGTTTTATATTGTGACGTACACTGTGGTACTTATGTAGTGAACGTACACTGTGGTACTATGTAGTGGACGTACACTGTGGTACTTATGTAGTGGACGTACACCGTGGTACTTATGTAGTGGACGTACACCGTGGTACTTATGTAGTGGACGTATACCGTGGTACTTATGTAGTGGACGTACACCGTGGTACTTATGTAGTGGACGTACACCGTGGTACTTATGTAGTGGACGTACACCGTGGTACTTATGTAGTGGACGTACACCGTGGTACTTATGTAGTGGACGTACACCGTGGTACTTATGTAGTGGACGTACACCGTGGTACTTATGTAGTGGACGTACACCGTGGTACTTATGTAGTGGACGTACACCGTGGTACTTATGTAGTGGACGTAATATTATTAATCAAAAATAAAAACTTATCCTTATGCCGATTGTTGATTTTGTTGTTCGACCATCCTGGTTTGTGAAGTAGATCGTAGAGGTTCATCGGCTGATGCTGGTGGGTAGTCTTCTTTCGCCGATACGGTTATCTTGTCTCCAGGTTGTTGCTCAGCGGAGGCGGCATGTGATCCCACTTGGGCGGTGCGCGCTCTGCACCAGCCTGGTTGATTCTCGTAGGTTTTCTTTGATTCCCATTGATCTGCAGGAATAAAAAGTTTCTCCGAGTAGCGCATCTGTTATACTTGCGTTACTTGTAACTATGTAAGTTTGAGACTATTAATGCGATTTTATTGTAGGGTTCTCGGAGGTTTTCGTAGATTTCTCGGAGGTTCTCGTAGATTTCTCGGAGGTTCTCGTAGATTTATTGAAGGTGGGATAAGAATGTGTAAGGTGTTGTTCGTTGTGTAAGGATATCATGGTCTTCAGATGAATTTTGTGGTGAAATTTTAGTAATCAAAAATAAAAACTTATCTTTTGTATTCATTGATCAGTTGATTGTTGATTCCGTCGCTCGACCATGCTGGTTTGTGAAGCAGACGGTACAGGCTTATCGGCTGATGCTGGAGGGTAGTCATTATCCGCCGATATGGTTATCTGGTCACCAGGTTGTTGCTGAGCGGAGGCGGCGTGTGATCCCGCTTCTGATGACGGAGTAGGGACGTCCGCATTGTTTGTAAAAAGTGTGACGTCAGCACCGCTGACGTCGCGGTCATCACTTTCTTGACGAATGACTCGTTTGGGTTTCCGAAACAAAACTTCACGAGAACTTCACGAGAACTTCGTATATTGCACGAAAAGCATAACAACGTTACAGAGATATCCGTACAGTACAACGGCTCGGACACGAATCAATCAGTGCTAGACAGCACGGCCGTATTTATGGGGCTTCGTACCCGTGAGCGTGTTGACACGTTTTAAACACGTGAGCGTGTTTACACGTTTTTCAAACACGTGAGCGGGTTTACACGTTTTTCAAACACGTTTTAAAGTATTGAAATTACAATAAAAGGAACTGTTTAACATCAATTTCTTATCACAGAGTAATTAGTTGATGATCAGTAGGTAAATAGTCATATTTGCGCCGACATATATAATTACAATACCTAATAAATAATTTTTCTAATGAAATACGTACTCAACAAATGTTCACGATTGATTTCCACGGTGAAGGTATAACATCGTGTAATAAAAATGAAACCCGTAAAATTATAATTTGCGTAATTACTGGTGGTAGGATCTCTTGTGAGTCCGCGCGGGTGCGTACCACCACCCTGCCTATTTCTGCCGTGAAGCAGTAATGCGTTTTGGTTTGAAGGGTTGGGCAGCCGTTGTAACTATACGTGAGACCTTAAAACTTATATCTCAACGTGGGTATTACGTTGTGGATGTCTATGGGCTCCAGTAACCACTTAACACCAGGTGGGCTGTGAGCTCGTCCACCCATCTAAGCAATATAAAAAAAAAACTCTCAGATGCGTAGTCGTTATTAAGTCACTCTGTAGCGACATCACACCTGTGACGTTTCGCACGAATGTATGACGCGTATGATTGCGGTTTCGATGAAGTGGTGCATAACAAAATATCGATGTCGAGCTTAAGTTATTTTGAAAAGTGTCGAAAATATTTCGTCAATTGCTTTGTTTTAAATATATTGTACATTCACGGTGTTAGGTAGTTCAGATACAGGCACAGATTATACATACAGATAAAACTAGTTGTTAAAAGTTTCAATAATTTAAGCTGTACGTATTAAACAAAAAAAAGTCAAATATATTAAATAACTGGGATAATGAATTAAAGTCGGTTGTCTTAGTGATTTTGTACATTTTTATGCACATATTTTTGCGTTAAAATGCCAGTTTATCATCTACAAACTAATATCTGTAAAATAAATATATGTATTATTATCGTAATATGCACTATAAATAAACTAAGAACCATATTGTAAATAGGCTGGGATATTTGTAACATTACCGAATATTGCTATGGATCGAAATTTAAATTCAAAGATTCAAATATTTAGTTCATATCAGTCAACTATTTGGTTGCTACTTGTCCAGTCCATGCGATTTTGTACACGGATCTAGGTTGATGTCATATTGAAATAGTTTTTTTAATCAATAAATATGAATAGACGGAAGTAGGATTAACTGTTTATCACTTGTAAATAGTTTTTCGACGGTATTGCTAATACGCGTAATTAGCACGTGTCGATAAAATTTCCGGATCCCCATCTCTACTAATATGTGTAAGCAGATCGTCGAATCAATTACGAATTATTACATCACCGAAGGATTGAGTCACGGTCACGATCTGTCCGATGCTTAGTCCTTCTCTCGTGTGGGTTGGGTTGGTTTTAGTCATCGCACGATACCGGCTAAGTCACCATCGACCGCAGCACCCTAAGCAATCATTTTGTTAACGGCCTCTGACGTTTCCGATGATAAATAATTTACATTCTATTGTAATGCACTGGATGCAGCGAACTCATTTCGTCTATCATATTTGTATGTCACAGCTGATGACTTGAGTATGCAATATTTTTGGAATCGGTTTATTTTAGATCGTTTGATGACGTAATAGAAACAAGATGCATGAAAAATTAAATAATTAACAGAGAAATCTTTTCTCAATTCAATCATCGTTTTTTTGCTGCCTTAGACCTTAATTTGGTCATTGCAGCCTAAGGAGAAAATAATGTGGTTGCTTTAGTACAAATATGAGACAAAAATCGCGGCGCTGTACGGTTGGAATTCTCGTTATGGAAGAAGCATTATTTACTTAATAATCTATAATGAAATGAGTAATCTATCTGGTTCTTAATTTCTGATCAAGTTAAATTAAAAAAGGTAAATAAATGTGTTTTGCTTAAACCGAATTATTGTTTCTTATAAATTAGGCACATAAAATTGACACGCGTTACCAATGACCTCACCGATTATTACATCGAAAACACTTATCGTTTTTATAATTAATAACTACTTTTTCAATGATATTGTAAGTCCATATCTCGGAACAGTCACAATTTGAAATTGTTTTTTTTTTTTTTTGGTGTTAATTGGTTACTGGAGCCCATAGACATCTACGACGTAAATGCGCCACCCACCTTGAGATGAGTTCTAAGGTCTCAAGTATAGTTCTGTGATTGACATTCTATTAAAAAATTCTGTTGTTTAAAACTTAATTATTCGAACTGTTTTACTACTTGTTTCATATTCCATGTTAAATATTCCATATCTTTGTGAAAAATATTTACTGTAACTAATATATCTGAAACGGCTACGTACGTTAATAAATGTACATGTTTAACTGCAAGCAAGTTACGGAACTGTTTTCCAAGTAAATACATTACTCATATTTTATGTCCATTAAGATTATTAAAGACAACTTTTTCAGATATAAATTCCGAGAATAGTAGCATTTTTGAGATACACTGAACGTTGAGTAATAGTGTCATTTATAGTATTGATGTATTAGTTTAGTGAAAAATAGTTTCAAATTATACTCATTCCAAACTATCGTACAACCAACCAATATAAGAGACAATACAAAATATCTCTATATATAAAAATGAATTGCTGTTCGTTAGTCTCGCTGAAACTCGAGAACGGCTGAACCGTTTTGGCTAATTTTGGTCTTGAATTATTTGTGGAAGTCCAGAGAAGGTTTAAAAGGTAGATAAATATGAAAATGCTCGAAATTAAATAAACATAACAATTTTGTTTTTCCTTTGATGTGTCCCCCGTAGGACCGATTCCTTTTGTTTGTTTTAAGTTTACTTTATACAAAAGTTTAGGTCTTTTATTTGTCGATTGAGGCACTACGAAGTCTGCCGGGTCAGTTAGTCTTTAATAGATAAACAAACATACTGAGTCCGCTTCGGAATTGATGCCGGAGCTGGTATGAGGTATTAGTTAGTGCCAGTAATCATTAGGAAAACGAGGTCATTAGTATGGGAATCGGACTATTTGTTTTTATTTCGTGCCGATAGCTAGTGTTTTATTAATATTTTGCAAGCGAATTCTCATTTATCGCTCGTACGAAGATATTATTTTAAGCGACTTTCATTAAAGAGCGTCCATTGAACCTTTAGGTGTGTAGCATAAAAATGAACATTTTGAAACAGGATTTTCCAAAGAAAAAGTTGCGGTTTAATCAAAAATACAACTTAATCATTTAATACTTTCAAAGAACAGGCTGAAAAAAAAACTAAGTAACATTTGAAAAATAATTGACATTCAACTGAAAATAAAAGTTATAAAGGCTGTAACTATTTTTTCTCTTTTGGTGATATTCATTGTAAGAATATGCAATAATATTACATATGCACTTTTTTGGTGCCTTTGTAGGGAGAATAGTTTATAGCCCACTTGATGTTGACTGCCTACCGTCGCTCATTAGTATCAACAATACCAGGGGCACAGTCAAGTCACTGCCTGCCGCTGAGTTCTTTTACGCAAATCTCGTTCGAAGAAAGACATGTCATAGCGCTCGGGAAATACCGCGAATATTACAAATGACTCTAGCTTTTCCTCAGCAACTTGCGTGAAAACTTCCGAAGAGAGACAACTGAAGTGTGTATACTTATATATTATAGCATAGCATAGTATTAGCATAGCATTTAGTATATAACATAGTTAATAGGTGTAATCTCGTATGTCCCCCTAATAAGGCGGACCACCCAGAAGCCTAGGCTTCTTCATAATTGTAAACTAGGATCAAGATGATTATTAAACACGGAATACACGCAAGAAGACGTTTTCCTTTAACACCTCCCAAAGTACAACATTACACAACTACATATATCCAAGCAGGTTGCGTTTTAATTTGGCACGTTTAGTTTGGAACCCATTAATTATGTCGCAACCCTGTTTAACGTAAAGTTTTCGGCGAGAGTTCTACCATCTCTATCTTTCACGCCGCGCCGTACAGTAAGTTTCAAATAATTCAATATTACGTAGTAAAGATTCATATTGACCAAATAATCATTTTGTTGACATGGTCTTATGAATTTTCGTGTTTTGTCACGTATTCATCGCTTCGTTCGTTTATTTATTTTAACTATTGGCATATAAATCTTTGTCGTTTCGGCTTCCGGATTATTTTGTAAAGCCGATATTATGTTATATACCAAAGATAAAAAGATTACGTTACATATGATATATCGAATTTGGATATAAATAATTTTATTTGAATCGTGACGTAATCGAAGGTTGGATTGTTAATTTTAAATTCAGTTATATTCCCCTTAATGTGTTAGTGTTTATGAAAACAATTTTAGTATCTTATTGTATAGGAGTAGATTGGATTTCAATGTATGTTGTGCTATACGCTTGGTGGATTCAGTAAATATCATCTGACTTTAATCTAAGTGACAATAGAAGAAAAACAATTTATAAAGTTTTATATTGAACTAGTTTAATGTAAAAAAATGTATGTTTAAAAATTATTCACGACATGCTCTGGAGACCTGCCGAATAAATACAAAAAGTAAGTATGCACCTGAGCTAAAAGACAAACAGTTGAATATTATTATCATCATTATCATCGTTCATATTTTATTTAAAAAAGGAGTGGCATATGCCGATGCTCACATCAACGGTGTTCCGTTGCCCACAAGGTTAATGTTTGCATATTCTACAAATTAACAGTTTTAAGACTTAAAACTGAGCAGTCCATCCACTATTTCACTATTACAAATTAGTATCATAATGTAGACAGAGTTATAGGATATTACATATTAGTATCGGTTAGAATCATCAAAGGTTAAATTTGTTAAAATTTGAATACACGATGAAGATATGGTTAAATGAATATTTTAAAATTTAATAAAAACTATTTAAAATCATTGAATTGAATTGTAGTTTTTACTTTATGAATTTACTACTTTTTTATTTCAGAATAAAGCTGGCTGTATAAAAAAAGAGCAATGGCAAGCAAAGTACAAAAAAATATTTCTCATTGAATATAACAACACAAAAAAAAGGAGCAATTACCTCCTATTTTTTTTCTAACGTCATCACGATCACATCAAAATCACTTTACAATTTTTATTGATGTTTCGTAATTCTTGAACAGCTTTTAGGATTATACTTAATGCTTTTAAGTCACACTTTAATCCTGTATGCGAGATTGTACACAAGCCGCCGTATGTGTCGTCTTTTCCTCCAGCTAAATGCCAAGGTCCTTCAACTAAAAAACAAAGATTACAAGGTAAGTAAGTGACTGAAAGTAAAGCTTCTTACTAGTTAGAACTAGTATATTTGTGTGAAAGACATTTTGGTATCCATTGCGTGTGAACTATTAACGGTGCGCAGGAGAGATTCATGTTTTGGTATTTAACAATAGTTTGCATTCAAATAAGACCTTTAAAGTAATGGGAATTTCTATATAATAGAGGCTTTAGTCTTTATTATCTATGCCTTTTTGTGAAAATCATTTTAAATCATAAGATAAATATAAGTAAGGTCAAACTGATCCTACTACTAAGTATTATCTTGAAACCTCGCTCAAAAACGGAAATATCTTATCAGAAACTATCGTGGAAAGAAGTTTATTCCAGAGCTTTAAAGCTGATTTACCGTTTAACGACTGGCTACCTGGCTGACATCTATCTTTTTTTCATTTCATAATTTTTTTGTGGCCAATAGTTTAGAAGAATAAATTACTAATTCTACTGGCACGAAGAGAAAACTAGATATTATTAAGTAGGTCTTCGTATTGGAATTTAACTGGGCTGAATGACTAAAGATTTACCAGCTAAGAGGTCACTCAAACTACTACAACTATTGGAATAGTAGTGATAGCACAAGGTGGTCTGGATAGCGTACAAGTCCTTTCATATAAACCTAATCTGTACTTAAATAGACAAAGACCAAACTTCGTAATTTTTGGAAACCGAGAGAAAGGTTTCTTCTCCTGTCATTCTTGAACGATTTACTGTTAGTTTCATTTGGTAGTTATTGGCGATCTTTAGTATTATTAATAGATAAATGATATTACACAGTTTTAAAATCAAAATATCAGTTAAAAAATAAAGAAGAAAATGTAGTACATATGTAGTATAACAACCTTTTGTCTAACTTTTAAGTTTTTATGTGTTGAAGGATTAATTTTAATTTATTAAATTAATAGGATTTATTGTTTTCAATTGAACAGATTATTATTAGAGATTTCAGCGAATGTCAAAAAACATTTTCCGATGGTTTTTGTGTGCCTTAAGGCACAATGACATTTAAAGGTTTACAGATAATAAACGGTCCAATTATAATTGATTATAATAATGGACCGTGTGTGGTAATTGCGATTAATTGAACTTTATGTAGTCAATTGAATTAATATGGTGATATCCGTTGATTGTGCACGTATAATCGTTAATTTATTGTCTCATTCCTTTGTGTCATCTTGACAAGAAATATATCCAAACATGGAAATTGTTATATGAAATTACTGTATTTTCTTTAGTAATTTAACTTTGTGTTTTTTTATTGCTCACATAGGTGGTCCACGTGGCCTTAAGTGGTAATCTTGAGTAAAATTGAGTAATCTTATCTTGAGTAATCTTGAGTAAAATTTTGAGTCCGCGCGGGTGGGTACCACGGCCCTGCCTATTTCTGCCGTGAAGCAGTAATGCGTTTCGGTTTGAAGGGTGGGGCAGCCGTTGTAACTATACCTGAGACCTTAGAACTTATATCTTAAGATGGGTGGCGCATTTACGTTGTGGATATCTATGGGCTCCAGTAACCACTTAACACCAGGTGGGCTGTGAGCTCGTCCACCCATCTAAGCAATAAAAAAAAAAACCTGAGTTCTAAATCACTGTTTTATATTACAACACAACATCATTATAGCGGCTGCTTTACGACAGATATAGTCTGAGTGTTCATATCTATCCGTGAGGGTTCACAAGAGGCCTACCACCAATTCTACCGCCACTATTATCTAACAAAAATCATGTTTGTGGTATTCATTTTTGACGATACGCCGATAAAACAAATGAAAACAAAAAACTTACGAAAATGACAACTTCTAAAATTTTTATTAAATAAAAATAAACCAGCTTACTTGTCATTGAGATTTATATTATTATAAATTCTTGTTAAATTCGGAGGCCTATTATATTATCGAAATCGGCAACGTATGTGCTTGTAACGTATTCAACTAATAGCGGTTAGCCGTGACAATAATTTCGACACACACAATAGCGTTTCATAAAAATATATAAACATTAACATTAATAAATATATGAAACTTGATACTTTATAAATGGCCAATGTACAAATGAAACGGCTGTGTCGCAACGAAACCTGACTAATTGATGATTTGTTTACTATTACTTAAAAATAATTCCACAGTATAAAGTCATCAATCAAACACAATGAGCCTTGGCTAATGGGTGAAGTATTAACACCTTTAACTCCGAAGGAGAACTTCATTTTTATTCGCTTTGCCGATTCTCTTAGTTATTTTAGATTATTTTTTTAGCAGCTTTGTTCGTATTGCGGCATTGAGAGGCTTAAATTGTATGGAAAGCATTCTTTAGTGTATTGAAGGCTAGTTTTAAGTTTCATCACCCCTATTTGTCTTATTTGGAATTAATATTTGAAAAAAATGAAGTTGATTATTTTAAACTTTAATAATTATAATTGGCTTTAGTAAAATATTGGATAGTCCTTAATGATAAAAAAAATTTGCTAAAGCCCTTTCAACTTTTACTCTCTCTCATTTTGCGCCGAGGAAAGTCGAAGAGACGGATTAGCTTACTTTCGTGTAGCCAGAACATCGCCGTTCGTACTTATTTATGTTTCATATCTCGTAGTTTTCAAAGGTAAATACTAGAATTATAAATTTAGTAAAATCGCCCTAATAGATACAATGCTTGGTAAATTGATAATGATTCATAATGAGTTGACTGTTGTAATAGGGTTTAGATCTTACAGCTGCTACCAATTTTTTTAATACGCACTTAACATGTGTTTATAGTAGTAGCAACTACAGAGCAAAGAAATCAAAACCCGCATACATATACAAATGCATTCCTGCATTCCCGCAAAATCTGCATTCATATACACGAATCGCGCCAATGACAGTTTCGAGATAATCTTTGAAATCAAACCCGCAAAATTATAATTTGCGTAATTACTGGTGGTAGGACCTCTTGTGAGTCCGCGCGGGTGGGTACTACCACCCTGCCTATTTCTGCCGTGAAGCAGTAATGCGTTTTGGTATGAAGGGTGGGGCAGCCGTTGTAACTATACTTGAGACCTTAGAACTTATATCTCAAGGTGGGTGGTGCATTTACGTTGTAGATGTCTATGGGCTTCAGTAACCACTTAACATCAGGTGGGCTGTGAGCTCATCCACCCATCTAAGCAATAAAAAATAATAATAATTAAAAAAACAAATTTCGAACAGCAACATCCTGATTGTCCGTCAGCCTAATAATATTACAAGAATCGTGGAAGATCCTCTCTTTGTCTTTTCTTATACATGTGTTCAAAAACGATTCTATGATGAAGGAGTAACAGTACCCGCAATAATGTAATGGCCGTAAGGTATATTTTGGGCCTTTCTGCTTGCCTAGTTCTTGTCCTGTCATGTCCTGTCTATTTTTCTGGTGGTGATGTCTCTTACGTCCGTTAGCTGCTTTACAAAAAAAAAACGATAGTAATGTAATAAACGAAATGAATTTTGGAACAACGGAAGCATCTATCTTGTAGAGTTTTTCGTGTAAAATATGTCAATGCAAAGGAAATTAGTGACGTTTTATTTGCTATATTTCATTTGCATACCTAATCTAAGATTATATTAATCAAAAATCCATTGCAACGAATTCATATTATGAAAGTGCTATATACCCGTGTTATAAAATAATTGTATTTGATAAAAGTGAATCGATTCTAGTAATTGATAAAGTAATAATAATGTAATTAGTTTTATCAATGGATTTCAACGCTTCGATAATCGTTTATTTAGTGAGGGTTGTAACAATGTTGAAACTGAATTTGGTCCAATAAGTCGAATAGTTATTTAAATTTTAATAAACGTTTTAAAATAGAATGTTACGAAGAATGTCTATCGCGTCTATCAAATACGCATCATACTTTTAGAATGAACGCTTAACCGCATTGTTTTTTAAGTTGTATGAGATAGATTTTTTCCGTTAAAAGAGCCGTATGCCTTTAAAGGTAATAAGGTATACCCAATAAAAAAACAACAACAAAAATAAATAAAAATTCAATAACAAAACAATTTTCCTAAAAAATTATCGTTAGCATAAAATATTGTTTCATATATTTTGATTATGAATTAAAAATGATCTCAATAATATCCCAGATCTCATTCGTTAAAAACTGAAAGCTTGATTGCTTCATTAATATCTCTCACACTACGGCGTGTCGTTACTCAAAGATGGCAGCTCCTAATTTATATTTTGAAGACCAAAAATATTTTTAATGTTTACCGATTATCGACGGTGTCGCATATGTTTTTAGTTAAAGAGTCAGTAATCTTCTTATTACGTAATTTAAACAAATATTTTTAATTATTACCATAGTGAGGTAAATATTATTGTTTTGTAAATGTGACTATAATACTGTAGTAATAGTCAAACTTTATTTTGCAACCGACTTAATATAATGTCCCAACAAATAATCAGTAGAGTTTTTAGTTTAGGTCACTTGATGATCCTACTCCAATCTAAACTGGCATAGGTCATCTAAACTAGTAATAATATAACCTAGTTAATGTGTCTTTGTATCAATACGGCTTTTATCTGCAGTCCCTTTATATAAATTATATCTAAATGTAGATGTGGTCATAAAATTATAATGCTTTTTCAATACAAATATAACTTTTACGTTGTTGAACATTTTTCTATATGCTAATTGCACGTGCACGAACCATATGAGGGTCTTTTTAACCTAAACGAGTTCAGTCGATGTTGTTGTTAAGGTTGTTAAGGCTCAGTATCTTATATGTCTCTCATAGTTTTAGACACAAGCGACTCAGTGCGTTTTACTCTTTTCAGTTTTATCTGGAAGTGTCTAATGCTCGCAATTGATTGTGTGTTTAATATACAATGCTATTTATCTATCGTTAATGGCTACTTTTAGGTACTTTCTGATTGACAGCGAAACAGTATTTTTTTTATCACTACCTAATATATAAATTGACAACAGCACTTGACGGTGCTTACATAAGAAGTTTATTCGCCTCCTGAATAATTAAGTAATTCTTTCAGTGAAAAATCCCGGGCGTCGTTATTAACGATAGTCTCATTCTCCCCACGTTAGATTTACAGCCCAGAACAAAGAACATCAATTCTATTAGTGACATGTGAACTATGGGGACACGCTGATGTTTCTTTGTGAAGCCAGTCGAACGTGCTGCGGAAGATTAACGTGGATATGTAATTGATATAATAAGAACTGGAGCTTACTATTTGCCATTGTATCCCAATCAAGACCACTCGCCTAAGAAACACGAGTAAATCACTTCGAATAATAGACGTAGAGGGAAATGAGCATACTATAATTTCATAAATTAAAATAATAGTTCATAGTTTAATCTGGTATTAAGTAGTTATAGGTGCCAATTAATTACAGACCATGAATGCCAACTCCCCATCTTGAAACTGAAGTTCGATGTGCAATAAGACCGTAGAACGTGACCATGGAGACTTACATAAAGTTATTTACTATCCATTAAGAATTCAAGTTCTTTTTTTATTACATAGGTACACTATCAAAAAAAAAACTAAAAAAAAGATTTTTATAAAACGCAATCACGATAAAGTTCATATACCATGAATTCGTTGCTAAAATCATGTTCAAACACAGCTTCTATCGTATCCATACTATGACCAACGTACTACCGCGTACAAAAGGCGTTGCGGTAAATAAATTGTGAATGTATGCGATCTCTTTGTCCCGTCAATATGTCAAGTGTGTATCTCCTCACTTCTGGTTCATGCTGACATAATACCATCCTTTGAACAAATTCTTCCTGGTGTTATTCCTATTGCATTCCGCTCTTTGTAGTTGCATAGTAGTGTTTTTCTACTATTTGTGTAGATTTCTATTATAATCATAGTACTACACACGTATTAATTGCCACGTCTTAACTACCTACTAATTTTGTATGTAATCCAATGTAATAATATTATTACATAGTAATTTATGGTCACATATTTTTGTTGTTGTTTTTCTTGATGCAGATTACAATCAGTATTCAATTACAATTTGGCATTTCGTGACTAATATTATCTTGTAATTAATTATACACACTATAAGATTATATTTCACGTTTATTTTATAAAATTCTACCGTTTTTAACATTCCGAATAATTTTCGTGTTTTTCGTTTTTCTTGGAGTGTTATTTATTTTGGTAATAGAACCTGATTTTCATTATGTTCCCAATGAGCTAAATTTTCAAAAATGTCACAGTATTACATAGTTTAAAAGGAACTATCACAGAAATACCTGAACCAGGTTTTCTTTTTACTGTTGATGAAAAACTAACTTTACGGCGCGTAATCGGTTTTCAGATTTGTCCGTCTGTTTGTCTGAATATTTCACAGATCGATTATAGTTTTACACTAGACTGGCATGGTAGAAAATATTTTCGACACAAGGAAAAATAGTATTATAATACGGCACTAGTTCAAGAATAAGAGCTAGCATATACTTTATCTTATGCATTTGTGTCTACTAAGTAAGTATATAATACATACGTCATACTGAGTAATCAAAGGTTGCATATCAATGTGGGGAAACACAATTGTACAATAATCAATATTTTAAATGATATCCATGCGACCCTTAAAGCCCCGATGACCTATGGGGTCAAAACCCGATTGATACTAGCTTGATGATTCACAAGGCTAGTGAATTAGCAATAATTATACAACAGTTTTTTAATAATTTAATAGTTTCGTTTGTTTGAGGCTAAAAACCAGAAAATAGTCTAATTTTTAAATTATGTGTACATATTTAAAAAGACTGAAAGTATGAAATATTTACTTATAGACAATATAAGTTTTCCTATGTTGATGAAAATAAAATAAAAAATAATGAAACGCATGCATAGAATGGTAATAGTAAGAAATGCTCCAGTAGATGTCGTTGGAAAAAACTGACATCGGACGTCGGTATATCGATGGTTCTGATTAGCTGCAGGGTCGTTGTACCTTGGAGACTAGCGTCCGTTGGTCACCGACAATCGCTTCGACGACTCGGCGGTCGGGTATCCTCGGGATGGCGCCTCGAATTTAGTTGTAGTGTCGACGGCGGAAACCCTCCTACTCTGCCCGGGTTCTGATTCCAGGCGGCGATAGGACGTCGGATCAGAGAGTGTAAGGGGAGTCGCTTGGTAGGTAGGGCCCTAAAATTATCCTTGAGCGCGGAAACCTCGCATGAAGTTCATCCCCTGCTCGAAGAAAAAGGAGTCTATAAACACTAAATTCATAATGCAATATTGCTGGATAAATCCTTACTACGAGTATATTACAAAATAGTGTTTTGATTTTTAGTCAGTTACCCTTTTGTTTTGTTAATATGTTCAATGCTATTTTACAGTGCTATAGTTCAATATTATAGTGATAATATTGTTACGTGCTGGGGTTTGGGATAAATAAAATTCCATCAAATTACAATTAAAAACTGTATTCAACACTTATAACAATTAAACACTTCACAAACACTTTAAAACTCTCAATTCGCTTGTTCCGCTTCGCTTCAGGTGATCCGTTCGCTGTTTCGCTTCGAGTAGTTCCGATTACTGACTGACTGCGTGCCATCTCTACCTCTACAACGCTTTTATAGCCGATACCTCATCCCTAGAATTATCGAAAATATTCCACACATCTCTAGTAGTAGTTTCCGCTATCTGACAATAGATGGCGTTGTACCTCTCGAACGTCCTAGGTGCTACTAGGCCCTTCGATATTCGTTCGACTATTCGGCGATAGATGGCGTTACTCTTACCGGCATAACAATATTATAGTAATAATATTATAGTGCATATAAGTAGGCTTAAAGTCATTCAATTTGTCTTTTCTATATATTTTTGGACTCGTTAAGCTCACCAGCCACCGTCATCTCTCCTATTTCGACTGTGAAGCAACTTTATGGCTTGTTTATTGGTATATAAGCTCTAACTTGCTTATTACAGTATATAATACAATATATATAGTATATATAGTAGCTGTATTATAGTGTAAAAAAATGTACATCTATGAGTACTTTATGCAAGAACAATATTGTAGAAATTCTATAGTCTTGTAATATTAAAAACTTTAAGTAGCTCGGATTAAGTCAGAACATTATCGTATTACCCGGCTGACATTTCCGCGGTCGCAGAACAAATGTTTGAACACCCAAAACCGAAGCATAATACACCTTTGAAGGTCATTCAAGTTTATTATGGCTTAGTATAGTTATTAGATGAACATAACAATGGAAGTTTATTTTGTTAGGTTTTGTAAATTTTGAATTAGTTTTTAGTGTTCGTAGTTTAAGTGTTAAAGCGCTTTTGTAAATGTTTGGATCGAAATAGTGATGCCGTGTTTCAAATCCTTGTGTTGATACCAATTTTTCAATATAAACTTTGTACCTAATAGATAAATTCTCCAACGTCTTCTCCGAAGAATTAATAACATCGAGCAAAAATATGTGTATAAAAGAAAGATAATATCATTGAATACCAATGATTTTCATGTAGTAATATTATAACGGACTTGTTTTTTCTAATTAAAATTCTATCACCACTACAACTACCTCTTTCACAAAATTGAAAATTTCAAATATTTTATTTTTTAAAATCGTTATGACTCTTGTTTAATAAAGTAATATTAGTAACGCCCACGCGAATTGAGAAACAAAAATATCCAATTAAAGAAACCATAATTAACCTGTTATTTGAACATCATTCTAAATTACTACATTGTAAATTCATCATTGATTGAATAATGATAAAAACTTAACATAAAAACCGGAATCCACATGTTTATTATTATAAAAAAAGATTTTTTTTTACATAAATATTACGTATTCTATTCGTGTTTTATAAAAATAACATACCAAACTGCATAGATCACACCGACAATCATACTTGAACTTCGTATAGAGCTGAACTAAGAACCGCATTGTTGTAATTAGAATGTAATATTTTATAGTGAGTTTATTTTATAAGAGTACACAGTTCATATAAAGTCTGCTCCAAGAGCCGAAGCAGAAATGAAATATAAGCCTTACATTAGCGAAAAGAACAATTGCTAGGTTAATCATGTATATATTTTATTTAAAAAAATCAGATTTCCCGACAACCAATGTAAAAAGAATGTAGCTGTTGCACGCAACGCGCTTAGATTGCAAGAAATCTAATTATAATATATATTTCCATTTTTAATTGTAAATGCAGTAGACACCATGGCACTACCTACCTGATTTTTCATCGTACTAGCTGGGTAGACAAGCTTACGGCCCACTGGTGGTAGAGCCCCTTGTGAGTCCGCGCGGGTAGGTACCACCACAATGCCTATTTCTGCCGCGAAGCAGTAATGAGTTTCGATTTGAAGGGCGGGGCAGCCGTTGTATTATTAAAAGTGAGACATTACAACTCATGTCTCAAGGTGGGTGGCGGCATTTACGTTGTAGATGTCTATGGGCTCCGGTAACTACTTAACATCAGGTGGGCCGTGAGCTCGTCTACCCAGGTAAGCAATAAAATAAAAATAATAAAATACTAATGTAAAGTGGTTACGAGAGCCTATTGAGAACAATATGAATACCGTTGCCCATCTTAAGGTGTGAGATTCAACTGTAAATAATATTGTTTTGCTTCAAACCGAACCTCATGACTGCATTGCGGCCGAAATAGGAAAAGTAGGTATACGAACATATCGACTCATGCAAAGAATAACATTGTAAGTCACATTTAGCTAAAGCTGAGTTACAATGTTATTTCGTGCGCCTGTCGATATTTTCTCCTGCAAGCATTATTTTGCACAACGAAATTTTAAATAGACTTTACTGTTATCTGTCGTGACAGAATCTTTATTTTAGAAACCAGATGTATTTCGGACTAAGACTACTGAATCAGTAATGTTCAATTGTGTGTAATCTGGCAAATATCAACATTGTATGTGTGCTCTTAATAGCTCAGAGGGCACGGCCGATCATGTTTCTGTTATTACGATTCTTGCCAAATTCTGTCGGCAATGGTCCTTTCGAATATATAGATTTTGGTCGGACAATATTCTTAGTTTTACCCAGAGAGTTGTACATTTAAAATCAATGGTTTTACCGAACATAAGTCCAAAGACCCGTGTGTGGGTTTGGATATCCTAAGCTACATGATCCTATCACAAATACAAATAGTATGTTCATCTTTTGTTTGTTTTGAAGTCGTCGTGGCCTAACGGATAAGACGTCCGGTGCATTCGTGTTGAGCGATGCATCGGTGTTCGAATCCCGCAGGTGGGTACCAATTTATCTAATGAAATACGTACTCAACAAATGTTCACGATTGATTTCCACGGTGAAGGAATAACATCGTGTAATAAAAATGAAACCCGCAAAATTATAATTTGTGTAATTACTGGTGGTAGGACCTCTTGTGAGTCCGCACGGGTAGGTACCACCACCCTGCCTATTTCTGCCGTGAAGCAGTAATGCGTTTCGGTTTGAAGGGTGGGGCAGCCGTTGTAACTATAATTGAGACCTTAGAACTTATATCTCAAGGTGGGTGGCGCATTTACGTTGTAGATGTCTATGGGCTCCAGTAACCACTTAACACCAGGTGGGCTGTGAGCTCGTCCACTCATCTAAGCAATAAAAAAAAAAAACCTGATTATTTTTTTCCGATCCGGTGGTAGATTCTGCGAAGGACTGCTCTTGCTAGGGTCAGTGTTAGCAACACTCCGGTTTGAGCCCCGTGAGCTCACCTACACACGTTAGGGTGAAGCTGAAATAGCCTCTTAAGGCTATCAGCACAGGTAGGAGGAAAAAAAAATTGCTTTTTGCTCACAGAAGCGGCAGGTGTCGGTCGTTCACTTTCTATTTAACTAAAATCTGTGTTTTATGGATGTGATTGGCAGACCTCTATATAGAGTTTAAGATACGACAGAAGTTTACGTCTGGAGTTTATTTTTATAGGAAAAAAATCACATATGGTCACCTGGCCCCGAACTTTGTTTTCATGTACTAAATTCACTTGCAAATGATCTGTACATAAGCATATATAGATATAATACCCAGTTACATGTGTGGATTTGGGAGAAACCTATGTCCAGCAGTGCACAGCTGTGGGTGATGATGATGACGATGCCCAGTTACGCAGCAAACAAAACTTCGTCAGGCGTATTTTTGTCCAAAGCAGGAGTCGAACCCATAGCCCTCGGCTCGGTAGTCAGGGGCACTAATCGCTTTCACCAGGATAATTGATGAAGTTGCAGATTAGAGCAAAATACTTTGGAACATCAGATAGCTGATTTACTTTACACTGAAGCTAAGGTGGTAGTGAATGTTATACACACATATAATAGGCGCTAGGTCGTCATCTTTTTTTTTCTTTTTTTGTCCTACCTAAGCTGAGAGCCTTGAGAGGCTATTTCAGCGTAACCCTAACGTTTGTTGGTGAGCTCACGGGGCTCAAACCTGATGACGTTGCTAACACGAACCCTAGCAAGAGCCGTGCTTCGCAGAATCTACCACCGGATCGGAAACGCGACCCACTGAGAAGATCCGGCGAGAAACTCAGTGGGCTGTGTCTGGGAGTTAATTTACTCGTCGAGCCCTTCGTCGCAAGCGACGGGTTCGACGAGAACGGTGACCGGTGCTTGAAGTACCTAGAAGCACCGTTAGTGGATCGGGAGGATCCGAGATGACGTGTTTTGGGCGACGTCGACTTCTTTCCATTCTGTCCGCAGGATTGGGAATGTAGTTACCGGCGGCCACGATGAGAGGGTTCTCGTGTCGTGCCGCTTTATCGAAGTGGCTCATCGACGCCGACTGGAGATACTTACTGATGGACTCTAAGTCCAGGTCGTCATGGAGGTCGACGTTCCTGACGAACCACGGGGCTCCGACGGCTATCCTGCAAAAACGGGATTGAATAATTTGGAAGGATTTTAAGTGAGTGCGGGCCGCGTGAGCGAACACTACACTTGCATAGGTCATGACGGGGCGTATGCAAGTTTTGTAGAGTGTCACCTTATTTCTAAGGGACATTTTACTTCGCCTACATACTTATCATCGGGTAGAGACGTCCTAGAATGAAGACGGCACGGTCGCGTACCGTCTTGATGTGGGGACGGAATGTCATCTTACTGTCGAGGGTGACGCCTAAATATTTGACCTTCGGGGCCCACGGTATGGGCTGGTCGAACATCATCGTCATCATCATCATGATTCCAACCAATGCGGCCGACGAAAGCCGAAACATTAGCTTGGGATAATGCGGACTATCTGATAAGGATGATTACAATTCAAATTACTATTAACAATGATTAATTTAAAATATGAGTCTCTAATTATTAGACATGGCGATCAAACATGAGATGTGGGAATCACACCATTCGCAGAAGACAGCAATAAAAATTATTAATGATCATTTCATTCCGTTAAGAACGATAACCCAGTTGTTCAACTCACTAATTTCATATATTCTTATTGTTGTATTAAAAACTAATGCTCTTTTTTTTTTTTTTTTTTTTTTTTTTCCTACCTATGCTGATAGCCTTGAGAGGCTATTTCAGCTTCACCCTAACGTGTGTAGGTGAGCTCACGGGGCTCAAACCGGAGAGTTGCTAACACTGACCCTAGCAAGAGCAGTGCTTCGCAGAATCTACCACCGGATCGGAAACGCGACCCACTGAGAAGATCCGGCGAGAAACTCAGTGGGCTGTGTCTAGGGGTTAATTCGCTCGTCGAGCCCTTCGTCGCAAGCGACGGGTTCGACGAGGACGGTGACCGGTGCTTGTGGTGCCTAAAAGCACCGTTAATGGATCGGGAGGATCCGTAATGACGTGCTTTGGGCGACGTCGACTGTTTACCATTCGATCTACAGGATCGGGTATGTAGTTTCCAGCGGCCACGACAAGAGGGTTCTCATGTCGTGCCGCCTTCTCGAAATGGCGCAATGATGCCGACTGTAGATACTTACTGACAGAGTCGAGCTCCAGGTCATCGTGGAGATCCACGTTCCTCAGGAACCATGGTGCTCCGACGGCTATCCTGCAGAATCGGGATTGAATAACCTGAAGGGGCTTCAAGTTGGTGCGGGCTGCGTGAGCGAACACTACGCTTGCATACGTCATAACGGGGCGTATGCAAGTTTTGTAGAGAGTTACCTTATTACGGAGGGACAGTTTGCTTCGCTTGCAAAGCATAGGGTAGAGACGTCCTAATATGAAGGCGGCACGGTCGCGTACCGTTTTAATATGGGGACGGAATGTCATCCCTCTGTCGAGGGTGACGCCTAGGTATTTGACCTGCGAGGCCCACGGTATGGGCTGGCCAAAGAGAGTAACGGGGCTAACGGCGGAGATGTTTGCGCGCCTATTAGGGAGTGGGATGCTCGAAGTGGTATTCGGAGGGCGACCCCTTTTGAAGAGCACCGCTGTGCTTTTCGTGGGGTTGATGTCGATGCGCCACTTCCGGAACCACTGTCCCATGGTGGCTACTGCGATCTGGAGTTGCCGATGTAGCAACAACATCTTCCTACACGAGTAGTAGATAGCCGTGTCATCGGCGAAGAGCGCTAGATGGGTCTCCGGATACCGGGGTATATCATTGATATACAAACTAAATAATAACGGGGAGAGCGCGGAGCCTTGCGGGACTCCGGCAGTCAGATGACGGGGGCGAGAGCGAGTTCCCTCTACTCGATATCGAAACAAACGGTTCGACAAGAAGTCTCGTATGATGAGCACGAGTCTGTCTGGCACTCCCATGTTGTACAGTTTGTAGATCAAACCGTTGTGCCAGACTTTGTCGAACGCCTTCGCGATATCGAAGAAGAGGGCGCCGGTCGGGATTTGTTTACGCCTATTTAGCCCTATTAAGATGTGCTCGGTGAGGCGGTGCACTTGTTGTACGCACGAGTGCTTAGCGCGGAATCCAAACTGCTCGTCTATTAGAATTTTATTCGCGGTAACGAAGTCCCAGAGGCGTTTCCGAAGGAGCCGTTCGTAAATTTTGCCTATCGTCGGGAGGAGACTAATCGGACGGTAACTAGCGGTTTCGTTTTTAGGTTTGCCCGGCTTATGTATACCGATAACGTCCGCTTCTTTCCACACCGCGGGAAAGATGCAGTGCGTCATAGCGGCATTTAAAATGGTAGCCAACATTGCTATCAGTTGGACTGGTAAGAGTTTAAGCGCGCGGTTACGGATGCCGTCGGAGCCGGGTGCCTTCTTAGGTTGGAGGTTGTGGATCGCTTCTCTAACTTCGTCAGTGGTAATGGGGGGTAACGCGTCCGAGGGCGGTAGGGAAGCTCTGCGCTCGACCTCCCTGTCGACTAACTCGGTGTGTTCGGGGTCCGCGTATTGAGTGCTGGTGGTGCACTGCTCTTGCAGTGCATCGGCCAGCAGCTCAGCCTTGTCATCGTCATCGAAAGCCGGTGGTTGGCCTGAAGGGCGTACGAGGGGAGGCATAGTAGCGGTAGTTTCGGATTTGAGAGTCCTAGCTAGTCGCCAGTATGCTTGGTGGGAGGGCGCGAGTTGTTCTAAATAACTATGCCAATTTTCGTTACGGGCGTCGCTTAGGCGGGAGTGGACTTCGCGTTGTAGACGACGCATCCGAATCCGGTTTGAATGCGTGGGAAGACGATCGTAGGCCCGGATTGCCGCGTTCCTAACTCTTAAGAGATTCCTAAGTTTGGGGGAAAGTCTAATGCGGTGGAAGCTATCCTCCACATCGACTTCTTTAGAAGATCTAATGATCGCGGAAGAGATGTGATCGGTAATGATGTTTATGGATTCGACGGTGTCCTCGGGGGATAGATTCGAATCCGGGCCGTAAGGGAGGATTGGCGGAGCGGCTTCGGCTAAGCACGTGCCCAGCTTATTCCAATCCACCATGGTCCTCGTAACAGTAACTGGGTTGTGAGGGCGACCGAGCTGCATAACGACAGGTCGGTGGTCTGAGTCGAGCTCTGACAGTGCTTCGATGGAATGCAAGCGCAGAGTTACGTTCCTAAGCAATGCCAGGTCTATAGTGCTCGGACGGAGCGCGATGTTATACGGATAACATGTTGGAGTTGGGGGGCCGACTACTTCGAAGGTGAGGTCGTCTATAAACGCGTCGAGACGCCTACCGTTGACGTTAGTACGATGGCAGTTCCACCTAGTGTGGTGGCAATTTAAATCGCCTGCCAGGATGACAGAGTCTCCCATGCCGAACAGTGACTCGATGTCACTGCTCAGGAGGGGCTTGTCCGGGGGGAGATAAACGGATGCGATGACGATCGGCTGGTGTCCCGTCAGCGAGATACGGCACACTGACGCCTCGATATGTGAGAGCGAGGGAGTATCGAGAGGGACAACGTGCAGGGCCCGCCTATAGTAAATGGCAGTCCCGCCTTTGGAGGCGGTGAGTCTGTCATTCCTAACCATGACGTAATTCGCGACTTTCGGGTCACGACGCGAGGGCTTCAGGCAGGTCTCCTGCACTAACAGAATATCTATTAGGTTGTCGCGGAGGAATTCGTATATTTGATCCCGTTGCCGCACGAGTCCGTTAGCATTGTAGAATGCCAACTTAAGGGAATAAAGTTTTTCTCTACCGTTTCGCGCCATTGATAACCGGTAAAGATTTAAAGCGTACGGGATACGGACTCATAGACGTCCATGTGATCGAAAGCGGCCGCAAGCCGCTGTTCGGGGGTTACCGACCTACGGATAGCATCTGCGAACGATCGCAGACGGTCAAAGTTTACCGCGGTGACGAAGTCGCGCACGAGCGCGAAGTCGTTGACGGCAGAGGGTTGCGGGGGGCGGTACGCGGGCGCGGGGCGAGGTGCGAGCAGGGGCTGAGGCGCGGGACGTGTCGCAGGCGGGGGCTGGGGTACGTTTTGTGTTACATTTTTATAAATTTTTATTAAGTCGTCGTGGCCTAAGAGATAAGACATTCGTATCGAGCAATACAATGGTGTTCGAATCCCGCAAGCGGGTACAAATTTTTCTAATGAAATACGTACTTCATAAATGTTCACGATTGACTTCCACGGTGAAGGAATAACATCGTGTAATAAAAATCAAACCAGCAAAATTATAATTTGCATAATTACTGGTGGTAGGACTTCTTGTGAGTCCGCACGGGCAGGTACCACCACCCTGCCTGTTTCTGCCGTGAAGCAGTAATGCGTTTCAGTTTGAAGGGTGGGGCAGCCGTTGTAGCTATACTGAGACCTTAGAACTTATATCTCAAGGTGGGTGGCGCATTTACGTTGTAGATGTCTATGGGCTCCAGTAACTACTTAGCACGAGGTGGGCTGTGAGCTCGTCTACCCACCAAAGCAATAAATTAAAAAAAAAACTATAGCCAACGAGTGACAATTGCAAATGCAGCTTAGACACAAATGATGCAAGATGCAAGTAATAATGTTAGTACATTTCTAAGAGGTGTGATTAGTAGTAGAGCACGGATATATACCGCCATGTTTCTGTCGCGAAGTATTTAACTTCGATTTCATGTCTTAAGATGGGTGATTGCATTCTATTTGTTATATTTAAGCGCTACGGTAACTACTTAATGTCAAGTGGACCATGAGCTCATTTAACTACACTGGACTGGATTTTTTTTTATTGCCTTTCTAGCCAGACGAGCATACGGCCCACCTGATGGTGAGTGGTTACCGTCGTCCATGGACTTCAGCAATGCCAAGGGCAGAGCCAAGCCGCTGCCTATAAATAGAGTAGAGTAGAAAGAAAGACTGTTAATATTATTCGTCCGTACCTTAGTCCGTAGCATAAGCCTACTGAGTTTCTCGTCGGATCATCTGGGTCGAAATTCCGATCCAGCATTCACGAAACAGGACCAGAAACAGGATGTTATGTCGTCTCTGAGAGAGCTTGGGCAGTTATTAGAAAACATTTCCCTTCTGGTGCTCAACCAGTTCATCCATTCGTCCTAGTAAAGCCAGGAGCTTTATATTTAAAAAAAAGTATTAATAAACATTTTTCACGTAATGTAGCGTTCTGGAAATCTGAAATAGTGATATACATATGTGCTTAATCTCGAACTCGTAATCATACCAGCACACAAGATATCGCAAGGCCACAAGCAAAAATGTATGAATATTTAGATAGATGCTTGTAAAGACAGGCAACTTAACAAATCACATCAAGGACATTAGAAGTCTACTTGGGGCTTTTTAATTTTACTAGTGGTAGCGCAGTAGTCGAAATTTGACTATAATTAAGTGAAATTATAAGTTTGAACTTTATTATGGTTCTATTGTCAAAGACTATTATACTTCTATAATCATAGACTTCGCCAAAAGTACACTTTAGACAAATATTTATAAAGACAAATAATATTTAATCTATTCTCAATTTTGCCACAGACTATAAGCAATGAGAAAAGTTTGACAATAAACAAATAGTATGCATGCGTTTGTGTGTCAAATACATGGTCGTGTGTGTAATGTTTTATTTATTTATTTAATGTATTTTTTATGCATAATTTAAAAAACTATTATCATTCTGCACTCCTTCTCTATATTCTCTAGAAGTGTGGGAAATTTCATAATCCTCAGTCCACGTAATTTTCGTAAAAAGGGTTACAAAGTTTTTGCTTCACGTATTAATATATAGATTAGCATGTAGAGCTCATTGCGCACGTATTAAGCAATTTTTCATACTATTAGTCGCGCCATCATGCAGAAATAAATCTAAAATTGTCACTTCAAGACATCGAAAACGTACTTGTAAAAAACATCGCTCTATCAATCCCAAATGTAGAGTTCAAGATAATAATAATCTTTAATTAATTCACTTGCACACAGCAACTGTAATCTATTCAATCTATTCGTTACATTCTTACATAACTTTTATTCGAATGAATACATTGAACAATTACGTAGAAATATGTACTTTAGCTTTCATACATAGAGTCGTTTTCACTTTGAAATGACCGTTCGCATATTCAATGAAACGTTATGGTCAACTCCTAAATTTTATTCATGGGCAAAGAGCTATTTCTACTTTTATGTGTGGCTTGATTAGATGCGCCATAAATATATATTTCTAGATGTATTTAGTTTTGATGACTTTTTGACATAAATGGGAAAAATTTAGGCTCTTGTCTACAACTAGTAACTCTAGAATATTCCATGAACTCTCTTATTGTAGAGTCAAACGTTAAATTATTTTATGCAACATTAATAACAATTATCCTTATTATTCCTGCCGATGTTTTAATGATAATGTTTCTCATCAACAATGTTGTTGATTACAATTCGCGCCAAAGTCAATTCCTACGACATAGAATAGTAATATTAGTTAAAGCTGTCAACTCAGTTAAGCGCGCAGTTATTGCAAATACTTGTAGCTGCAATTACACTAAGGATTACAACGATGTTGCCATCTGTTAAGATTCCATATCAGTTAAGTTTTATCAAAAACTTTCAGTTAATCGCAAATTGAAACGCCTCGCGGTAGCCAATCTATCAATGAGGCTCAACTGATCGCGGTTCGTTATAACGTGATATAGCTCGTACGCGATTGGCTGTCGGTGACGTGATAGCTATTTATACTCCAGGTCCGAGTGTGCGCAAAGAAGTTCCTGCGCATGTGTGCCTGTGGTACACACGGTATCGACGTGTGCGTGTGTTGTCGAGGCGCGCACTCTGTTTACAGCGCGGCGGTGTGGCCGGCAAGCGCACGCATCCGACTCGTTTATATCGCGCGGTACCGATTTCCCTGACGGCTTCCGAGCTGCATCAGCATATCTGGTGTTTTCCTCACTACTCACCAGTCGTCACAAGTGACAGACATACCGAAAACCGTCAGTCGGCTAACGTACATCGCGTACCATAGAGAAGTTTCAGCGCGGCTCATAAAAATTCGGTGTTTTCGACGGATGCGATGAATAAATTTTGCAAATCGAGTTTGTGTGTCGAAAAGGTCCGTGAGAGCAATGTTTTGATCGGCCGGCTGGAAGTGGAAGTGCCGGGTTGTGTGGACGCGATACGATTCGCGATTATCTTGATCTGTGTGAAATTAAGGTTTTTTCGGGAGGTGCTCGACCGAGTCTTCCATAAGGAGGCGGCCTGGAGTCCAGCCACGGCGTCTCCGGTCAGCCCCGCGCTTAGCACGTGCTAAGGTACGACTCGTTCTTTTGACCTTGGCTTACTAGCTTTTAACCCGTAAGGCTTGTATAATAATTGTTTGCTATCAAACGATTTAGCATGCTTCTTAAATTTATTGTTAACAGAATTATCAGGTGCCATGAAAATTCAGTCGATTTTATTTTTCTACTCACATGATTGCTATACGATAATATAATATGTGTGTTTACATTCTGAAACACACATACGTGTTTTCTTTGAGATTTCGGAATTTTAATAGAAGATCGCCTTTTATTACATTACATAACTCTTCATAAAAAAACATTGATGCAGCTACAGAACAATATTCAAGAACTGACTTTTAATTGCATTTTTATTATTATTATTATTTTGTTATGGACTTACAAGTAATCTTAGATAATGCCAGTGTTACTGATAACGGTCTGTCAGTTGACATTCCTCGCATTTTGAGATATAAAATGGTAGATCTAGACATTTTATAAATTTATGCGCTTATGAGGATTTGAAACAATCTTAAAACCTGATTTGATTAAAACGAAACGATTCTATGCTTTGGACAGTAAAGATGCTTATTACTTTGTTTTTTAGTGTAGTTAGGACTGTTTTAAATAAACCAGTCAAACTATTGCAGCTATTTTACTTTATTTTTTCTGTAACACTTGTGAGATTAAATCGAAATACATCTTATACAGTACATATTTTTATATGTACTGTATAAGATGTATTTCGATTTGTGCAAAGATTAATGTAAATTAATTTCCTTTTGATTTATAATTCTAATGTTTTTTACATAAATATTTTGCGGATCAATTATACAAAATAAATAATAATAAATAGATTTGTGTGAGTGTGTTCACAAAGTAAACGAAAATTTAAAATTTAAGCATGTTTCTGGTAGAAGAAGATGAAGGAAATCTAAAAAGCTAACAGGATTCATGCTTAGGCGTTAATGTGCTTAAATAACCAAAGAATGTGCCATTAAATGGCGTTGAGCGACGAACGGCGCCCGCCAAGTACCGTCGGCAAAATAAAGCAATTGAAGAACGCAGTTTATTTAAAATACAATTGTATGTCACTAACAATACAACAAATATGAAATGTTTTTAATCTATTGTTCCAATTGTATTGTACGGATAGGAAAAAAATCGAATATTGAAATTTTAACTAGCAGATTTTATTTTGTCTACAAATTTTTTTGGTTACTTTTTCGCGACTTAATAATTATTTGTCCCTTGTTTTCTCTGCTCTTGTTAATTGATAGACACACTATTATTTCGGTGTTAATAGGTAAAGTGCATGGCAACATAAAGTGGGCTTAGACAGCGGCTGGGCTTAGCCCCTGGCCCCTGGCACTACCGATATTTATGAACGATGGTGACCAACTCTGCATCCAGTGCCGAATCTAGACGGCAATAAAAAAAACGCTTTTTTTTAGTTTAATTAGCAAATATATTTTTGAATACTTAAAAAATTGGTTTGATAATGAATCTAGATTTTCCGATGGTTAATTAAAAATGAGTGTAATCAGACATTTTTCATTAGCTATTAATTGTAAATACGTTTTAGTGACAATCAGTTTCACAGAACTGTTTAGTAGTGTGATAGTTTAGTGTTTCAGTATCCATAGAGAGGTATCCATTTAGTTCAGATGTTACATAGAGAGAGAAAGAGAGAGAGAGTTACATAATATGAAATTAGCAACAAAATTGTAAAGTTAAATAAATTTTATTCATTTTCTTTGATTTTATTTCTTATCAGTGATCCAAGATTTCATTATTCAATATAAATACAGCAGTTATACATAAACTAAACGTAAATCGTGTTATTTGAATTTATTTTCTTGTAAGCCATTAAACTCATTTTGATAAAACTTAACCGTGGCATAAGGGATATCAAAAAGGATTTTCATCGGAAGGTTTTCGAGGTTACAAGTTTGTTAGATGAACTGAAAATTTATGATATATCTCATGTGTGGGGTTGCAAGTAATTATTGTTATTAATGCATAAAATATGTGCATATTTATATACAATCTCAGAGCACGTGACGGGTCAGCGTTTGTTTGTTACGTGTGACCTGCTGCCCTCCGATATCAGAGCGACGTATTTATTTTACTTAAAGGTTTTTGTTGCCCGGTAACAAGAAAATCACTTTTTAGAAAAGCACAATTTAAAAAAAAATCTTCTTGTCTTTATTCTTCCACTTTTACAGCATGAGCCCGGATCTACTTTTAGATCACAAACCTCTAGTCGTGAGATTTACGTGTTGATTGTTCCTTGTTTCGATCGCACCGATCCGGTGGTAGATTCTACGGAGCACTGCTCTTGCTAGGGCCAGTGTTAGCAACACTCCTGGTTTGAGCCCCGTGAGCTCACCTACACGTCAAGGAGAAGCTGAAATAGCCTCTCAAGGCTATCAGCATAGATAGGAAAAAAATAGTTTGGCTGGCTACTGCAAGCCCGCATGAGCAGTTACCACCATTCTGCCTATTACTGCCACGAAGCAATCACGCATTTTAATCGGTGGGATTAAACAATTCAATTAAGACTCCGATCTTAAAGCGGGGAACTTCCTCGTTACGATATCCGCGAGTTTAAATAATAATAATAAAATCTAGTGATAACTGATCAAAATTACTTACGATTAAATAATGACTCAATAATGTGGCTAACTATTCCACATCAGGTACGAGCTAGTTCACCAATCTATGCAACATAAAATCTATTACATGTTTCCTTCCGGATCAATGTATTACTTTTTATATAATAATGTAACAATGAAATTATATAGTAAATTATATAAATATCAATTGTGTAAACTAAACGTACTTGTTTTGAGATTAGCTATACATAATCCTGACTTAAATAACCCCTATTGTCAAACGTCTTTTCCTTTCCAGTTGTTAAGGTGTAAAATCTATATTATATTAATACGTGAAGCAAAAACTTTGTATCCCTTTTTACGAAAATTGCGCGGACGGAGGGGTATGAAATTTTCCACACTTATAGAGAATATAGAGAAGAAGTGCACAATGCTAATATTTTTTTTAAATAATGCATAAAAGATTCATTTAATCAATAAAGAAAACATTACACACACTACATACCATGTATTTGACGCACACACGCATGCATACTATTTATTGTCAAACTTTTATTCTTGACGTCTGTTGTCAAATTGAGATTAAATATTGTTTGTCTTTGTTAATATTTTTTATAGTGTAGTCTTAGCAAAATTTGTGATTATAGAAGTATAAAATACAATCATAATAGTATATAAACTTACAATTCCAATTAATTATAGTCGAATTTCGACTACTGCGGGACCACTAGTACTTTTAAAAATGTCACTCACAATTACGGGAAATTTAACGACTTTTTATTAGTGTTTTCCATCAAGTTGTTTGAGCTACAAAGAAATCGTCTCAGACAAATATTTAAAAAATTAATCCCTTCTAAGAACAGTCGTATAAATTTTTGATAACCGTTTTCGGAAAATACGTGGGATATTATTGTTGTACCTTTTGTTTCTAATAATTATTTGAATGCATATTCTAGTATTTAAATGTGGCAGCTAAGGTTCGCTCTACGAGTACAAAAGAATTACATATGGCACCGTTGCTAATTAGACTAAACACATGCTGAATAAATAAGCACATATGCAAATGCTATGTGAGGTATTCCGAGATGATTTATGTTCCTGGAATTATTTTCTAAAACGCACCATCGTATATTTTTCAACAATTATTTCCTTCTTAGTGAATTTTTATTATTTCTAGCGAAAACTAATACTGTTCCTAGAGCTCCTCTTAGAGAGAACTTCGCTGAGACTTTTTTTATTGCTTAGATAGGTGGACGACCTCACAGCCCACCTGGTGCTAAGTGGTTACTGGAGACCATAGACATCTACGACGTAAAGGCACCACCCACCTTGAGATATAAGTTCTAAGGTCTCAAGTATAGTTACAACGGCTGCCCAGCCTTCAAACCGAAACGCATTACTGCTTCGCGGCAGAAATGGACAGGGTGGTTGTACCACTCTTTATGAGACTTTTTTTTACACGAAAAAAAAGTGTCTTAGGACAAAATATTATCTACAGCATACCGTTTTATATTTCAACCTGTTGTGCAATAAAATCGCATGTATGTATATATTTAGCATTGTAAGACTCAACGATGTTTACAAATGTCGTAGCTGTATGTGCACAGTGTACATAATATTACAAAACTGGTCACTCGTGAATGGGCAGCCGCCTACACTACAACAAACGTTTTTGTACCAGCCCGCGGCCAACGAAAATAATCGTTTCAACAGTGCACTAAGCGTCCTCGTTCACAACAGAGGCCATTTATATGAAACAGCTGTTTTAATATTATAGCTAAACCCTTAAACACTACCAGATAATCCTTGACCTATTCGTTCGTTTTGGTTAAGAGATTTCAATGATAGTTTGTCAGGCTTTTAATCAGGAGCTGTGACGTCAGAATCTATATGATCTTTCTAACTAAAGAATCAAAGATGACTAGCTCCTACGATGTTGCGAGCTCGTTTCTCTTTTACTGCGAAGCAATGGAACGCCGTTGGAGTAAAGAAAAATCTTTCTTACAACTGAAGGTATTTCATTGGGTTTCAATAGCCGCGTGGCATTAGTGAGCCCTGTAATCGTCTGTAAGGGACGAAAACAGCCGTAAGAATCATAGACGATAGCAATATTTGATGGTTGTCCATGTTTAAAAAGGATAAGCAAAGGCTTTGATTTTATTATCGTTGAATCCGATTACAAAATATTCTGCTTGGGCGCTTGAAAGTCGAAATCCGTGAAGTTACCCGTTAACCGTGTGATTGTTTTCTTTATTATTTTATTTCCGTTAAAATGTGCAAAAATCCGAATTTCACAGCAAAAATTCGTCAGTTTGTTTCACATTACTTATGACTTTCGGGACAGCTAAGGTATACTTAGGGTCTTAGGGCGCCATCAAATTAAAATCGGCCACCGATAAGGACAATGCAACATCCGTAAATAAAACAGTTCTGTTGAGTATAATTTCAAAGATATACATATTTCTAAGTAGTCTCTCAGTCACTTGTTGAATACGATATTGTACTTAACGCTGCGAGCACACATCCGTGATAAGAAACTTCAAGTAGCAAACACACATCGGAGCGGCCTCCACACATTTGAATCGACGTTAATTAGTTACGTTTGTTTTAACACTTCAACACGCGCACATTCGCACACATAAGCACGTGTACGTACGGATGCCGATGTAAGCTGAACCTTCATTTTTTAACTGTTGTTGATTGAAAAATACATAAACAAATTGGTTGAATTTAGGACTTAAATTTAATACACGTGCGTGGGCGCGTACATATTCCATATCGTGTCTCTTGCAGATTTCGGACAACTAGGAAACATAACAATTGCAGCGTATGAACATTCCACCTTCACACATATATATTAGGTAGGTGTTAGCGCGTCGTGAGAACAAAACACTCAAACATTTGTTACTTAAGTTTTTTATTGTAACGCCAGCTAATCACTTCCTACAGCACAAAAGGGCGGAAGTCATGCGTTTGGAGAATTAGTAAATTAATGCATTTGTTTTGCAGACTTTACATAAATATAGAGTTGTTTTAATTTTTATGGTGTCCTTGATGAGAGGTCAACAAGGCAGATACATTTGGGACTCAGTTGCGACACGAGAATGAATAAGCCGCAGATTTGTTTACATTCGTTGTGTATTCATTAATTTTCAAGTGCTCGATCAGTTGGAGTAGTTTTAAGAGGACAAACGTAAATACCGAGGCTTCATTGAGATAAGAATAGATAGCGATTTACGAATAACACGAGGCTAGCACCATTCGATATAGCGCGCGCGGTTTTAAATTAACGTTTCTGTAGACGTAACGTTTCTTTACTGGTGGTAGGATCTCTTGTGAGTCCGCGCGGGTAGGTACCACCACCCTGCCTATTTCTGCCGTGAAGCAGTAATGCGTTTCGGTTTGAAGGGTGGGGCAGCCGTTGTAACTATACTGAGATCTTAGAACTTATATCTCAAGGTGGGTGGCGCATTTACGTTGTAGATGTCCATGGGCTCCAGTAACCACTTAACACCATGTGGGCTGTGAGCTAGTCCACCCTAATAAGCAACAAAAAAAAAAAATAAAAAAAAAATTTTTTTCATCATAAATTACCTCCGAACGATAGTCGTTTTATAGAAATGGTAATGTATCGCTTAGAATACGTTGGATCTATTATAGAGATCCCACCGACACGCCCACTTAAGGTTGGTCAAGGTTGTACATTTATCTATAGAAAACAAATCACTCAAAAAATAATATTTCTTATGCGTAGGTTATTAAGAATGATGATCCTAGATAATTATGTACAATAGGAAACTTGATCTTTGTGATATTACTTGCTTACAGTATACTTAGTGCTAAGCCGTTTTCAGAGGACGTGGGTACAAAACCGTGAATGCTGTCATTCAACTTAGTAACTAGGACTATTATGAGTTTTGGGTTTTTATTGGGGTTTTTATTGAGGTTTTTATTGAGGCCCTCCCGATGGTTAAATAACCATTTAACTCCTGTTGTTCCTTGAACTTGTTCAACCATCCAGTGCTATTTAATAGAAATACGAAAACTTTGAGATTCGGTAAATGCATCAATTATTATATTTATTATTGTAATAACTGTTCTATCTTTCAAACTGAAATGCTTGTCTTCTTTAGAAATAGGCTACATTAAGCTTGTGGGATTATATTACATGTGAGCGTGATAAAATATACATTTTATGTGTTTTCACAATAGTTAAATTGACTGGTTACCGATGATTTGAAAACTTGCCACGGCCGTTATACAAATTGATTGGTTTTTAAATCACATCAAAACGTGATTTAAAACCAACCGAAAGCATTGTAGATTAAATCTAACATTGGCAAGAATAATTTAATATTTGACAGATTCCATTTGATTTAAATGACATTCAACACTGTGATAATTTAATTATATCTTTAAATATGTGGGACTTCTTTTAATAGAAAAAAAAAAATTAAAACAAATTATAATAAACACAATGAACATGTCAAATGTATTTTAATAAATGTAAATTATTGTAATTTAAAATTAAAACATGCTCGATACATTCGTATCAAGCGATTCGACTGTGCCGGTGTTTGAATTCCAAGTACAAATTTTTCTAAGGAAATTTATCTTTAGTACATGTTCCCGAAATTTTTATTGTCAAGGAATGACATCTTCTAATAAAAATTAATCAAAATCACAGCATGAATGCCACCGTCCACGTCTAAAAGTTAGGTCAAAGATTCAATATCACCCTTTAAACTTGAAGTTGTGACTTTTCTGGTTAACAATGCACCCTATTACCAGTTTTCGGGGTCTGAGCGTAATTCTCGCTACTTGTCACGTATATGTTTTCGGCGTATCGCGTCCGTGAAATTTAGTAGATTTTATGGTATTAAAATGGTTCTAACTCATCTAAAATTTGGGTTTTAATTGGTATAACTCCAACTTACCCTAGGTACCCTCCTGACGTGTAGGTGGAAGTGTGCAATTTCCGCCTCCTGACCCAAAAATAGAGGCTATAATAAAATAAATCTCTTAAATTATTCATTTGCATAGAAAGATATATGACGCCGATTTTGCTATATAATCTATATTCACTAAATTCAAAAGAAATATGAAAGACGAAAGACTTAATTAAAACTACAATACTCTTACCGTTTCATCTCGAGTTTTTATCGTCATAATACTATTATTTCGGACATTTCGAATACTTTAAAGATTTCGCTGTCATTCCGACGAAAATAATTAAGTATGATGACAATAAAAACGGAAGATTAAACCGTAGAAGGCACTTTAATTATGTCTACGACTGACGAAAACCTTAAAAAATACTAAAAAGAAATACATTTATTCAATCACCCAAAAAGGATACATTGTTTTGGATACGCGATGAAAACAAAGAATTAATTAATACGTGGGAAGGAAAAATGAATGTAAAATATCAATAAAACACATTAAAAAAAATAATTCGTGTTGCTTGATACTTTATGTACAATAATGTTTAAATAAATAAATAAACAGTAACTAACCAGACAATGATAGGCGAGGCGACTTTGACTTACGGTTTCAAGCTACGGTGAACGTTTGAAATGAGGTGGGCCGTGGGTTCGTTAGTTTTTCGGTGCTAATAAAAGAAAAAGTTAACAGGCTCATTTAATTTTGGGCACGACAAGGGGGAATTGGCAAAAAAGTGTCCCTCGAGAAGTGAAGTAACTAATAGTGACACGCTTCCTCCAACAATCGGACATTGAACAATTCCTGCGAGGACTCGTTTAAAAACGTAAACACAATCGAATATCATATTACTAGCCGTAATTGATAAATAATCGCTATAAAAGTTTCAGATCTGACCTTAATTCATCAAAAAGCTAACTAATAAATAGCCAGTGTTGCAATTGCGTCTGAGACGCAAACGGACGCTTGGATAAGATTGTTTGCGCCGAACCAATATTTGAGAGCACAAAGCGGGTCATGTGAAGACGTTCGGAGCGGCCATTCGCAAATGCAAATTTCCATGAGATAAAAATAATCTTTGAGGGCTTAATAACCGCCAAGCGATAAGATACGAGTAATAACTTACAGTTCTGTTCCAGCTTTTTTACTGTCTTTTACTGGTAGGATCTCATGTGAGTCCGCACGGGTAGGTACCACCACCCCGCCTACTTCTGCCGTAAAGCAGTTACGTTGTAGATGTCTATGGGCTCCAGTAACCACTTAACACCAGGTGGGCTGTGAGCTCGTCCACCCATATAAGCAATGAAAAAAAAAAGCTTATAGTTAGGGAATCTAACTTGCAAGTAACATGAGGTTAATTTTAAACATAACTTTAAAAAAAAAACATTTTACATTATTTATTTCAACCGAATATGTATACAGTTAAAGCGTTCACAATAAAATCAATTTTACTCTCTCAATAGCTGACGGATTATTTCGAAATTAGGTCGAACAACTCTCAAATTTAGGACGCGCCGTTTATTTAATAAATCAATGCGAAATGTGTAAAAACTTGTACCCGTAATATGACAGATCTGAATATCTTCTCTACGTCGTATTACAATTATTTATATGCATAAATCAAGTTGTGACGTGGACATTCACATAGGAAATACTAATCGTATCAAAAATAAAATTGCCTCCGAATTCATACTAAAAAAAACAAATGATTTATTGTTTTAATCGGCTTAACGTCCGCAAGACGTGACTTTTGTTAACTCCATCATAATTTATTCACAAGTGAGAATGGTGGTGCTAGGACCTCTTATGAGTCCGCTCGGGTAGGTACGCCCTGCCTATTTCTGCCGTGAAGCAGTAATTTGTTTCGGTTGTAGATGTTTATGGGCACCAGTAACCACTTAACAACAAGGTGGGCTGTGAGCTCGTCCACCCATCTAAGCAATAAAAAAAATGCGATATTTTGAAACGTTCGACATCCAGACGTTAAATATGTTCGCAACGTTTCTTATTAGATGTGATTTTCCGAGACGAGCCGTCCGTAATCAGGTCACAGGTCGCAGTAAGAATGCGCGCCGCACGGACGCCTGTAATGTCCTGCGATCCATTAGCCTTGCGTTCTGTTTAGATGTTCGCTCCTAGGTAATATCTGTGTGCTCTCGTTGATTCCATTATCTGATTCCGTAAAACGAAATCAAGGTTGCTATAAAGCGAATTATAAAATGTATTCAAGAGTCTTGTACAATGTTATTTTTGCGTAGCGACCCCGCTGGCTAATTCGTTTCACGCTAAATCTAAGTACGAACAGTTTCGTCGGAGCCCAAGGTCGGGGGGCTGTGAACGAGTGCATCGCGCGTTGTCGAGAGCGCAACTGGGTCGATCGATAACGCTCTCTTAATTGTGATAAAAAGTTCTTTGTATCAGGCCATTAATTTAGTAATTATCGCTCCGTCGGCTGATCAAAGGAGCCGCGCGTCGACTCTACAAATTTGTACAATACATAAAAACAACGCCTAGCCAAGTGAAATTGTTTGCTTCTCTGTTTAGACTCCTCGTAAAATTTCTAAGAGCTATTAGCGTACATATTACATATATCATACACGTATACATATAAGGTACTATTAGAACTTTAAAAATTCTAATGATTGTATAGACTTGGTGAAATTAAAAAAAAAGCCAAAAATCTTTTTTTTTTATGAAATATTATGAATGATTACTGGTGGCTCAGATACCTTTTCAGTTTCATCAGGACAGGTGGGCGAGCAAAGGCTCAACCAGGTGGGGAATAATTATACAAAGTTTCAACTCGATTTGATAAAAACGCATAGGACATATACTCCTACACATATGTGTATATAGTATATTTAAGTTAGCCAATTTCAATACCGACTTTAAGAATAATTTCCGATTAACCTTTTAAATTAATTAAAATTTTCAATTTGTATACGCATCCGATCACAAAAGAATAATTTTATGACTTCGCTCTAATTCCTGGCCGCTATTTAAACGTGTTCTTGTATTCTTCTAGTTTTCAAACTTTACAGGTAAAAGATGTTTATGATACAAATAAATTTATTAGAAGACTACCTGTACCCGTCCGCTTCGCTGGGCATTTAAAATTAACATTATTTTTTCTCACCCCCGCAAAGATTCTCATCATTAACGACCCCGCAACTGGTGTAGGGAGACCAACACTCATATAAATATTAGCCTATCCATTAAGTACATGTATTTTCTACATGGATACCAAATTTCAAGTGAATCGGATACATGGTTCAGTAGTTATAACGGAACATCCGTAAAAACCACTATAGATTTATATATTAGTATAGATTTATAAATCTAGTGTGACTTTTTACCACGTTCCACGAATTGTAAATTATTCACTTTAATTATTGGAAAGTGAAGATAACATGTTCTTTATAGCGAGCGTGAGGTCGATATGATATCGGTAGCGGGTCGCCGGTCAACAATAATTTGCTAATACTTGGAGTGCACGTGATAACTTTGAGCGATGCTCTTGAAGGAAACAGCGAACACGTTAACCTCGTTGATAAAGATGTGACATGTAATGAATTGTTCAGGTGGCTCGCTTCGTTGGTCTAGTTGTGTAGTGCCTCTGAGTATTGTAGTCCAGGACTCGAGTTGGATTCCTGGTGGGTAGCTAATGTCTTTGTTTTTCCATTGGCAAAACCAGAACACAGTAGAAAATGATTTTATGGATATATTATTTATCTATAGGTATATTACTTTTAAGTATTACTAGTGATCGCCCAGTACTCGAAATTGGACTATAATTATTAATTTAAATTATACATTTGAACATTATTATGGTTCTATTATCAAAGACTTTAAGAATCACAGATTCGCTAAAGCTACAATAAAAATAAATATTTTTATAGAAAAAGAATATTAATCTATTCACAACTTGACCAGACTTTAACAATAAACAAAAGAGTATAGATGCGTGTGTGTGTGTGTTGTGTGTCAAACACATGTTGGTGTTTGTAATCTTTGCTTTATTGGTTTAATGTATTATTTATGCATTACTTAAAAAAATCTTAGTATTGTGCACTCCTTCTCTATATTCTCTATAAATGTGGAAAATTTCATATTCCTCCGTCCGCGCAATTTTCGTAAAAAGGGATACAAAGTTTTTGCTTCACGTATTAATATATAGATAATACATACGACGTTTTAGGTTAAGCGTATTTTTGTATGGTTTGTATCTTTTGTAGGTATGTATGTGTATATAATTTTTTTTTCACTAACTTTATGCACCTACACCCACCCTTAGTTGGCTTAATATAACACCGTGCCAGGTAATCGCAGGTTTGGAAACCATCGTCTGCAACGAAAAAAAAGTCTTCATTTTTAATCACAGCTGCTGTCATTTGTTTTATCACATTCAAAACAGAATAAAGACTAAAACGTTTAAATGAGATTGACGGCCGCTACATAATCATCTCGACTGTTCGCTTAAAGGTCATGATTTATGTTATTCTACAACATCGAAAGGCACATAATAATATATACATTAGGAATTATAAAATACTCGATTGCTGTCCTCAACCTATGGCACAGGTGTGGCCAATCACGTTTAAGTGTTAATGATAATATTAAAAAAAAAAAAAAACTGACAAACCATCTGATATATTTGACGTGCGCTTAGTTTCAGACGTAACTAATTCGTATGAAGGTTTTTGCGTACACGAATCTAGCCTATTTGAAAGTTTGGTTTCGATTTTGGCGAAGGCTTAGCGTGGGATGGTGTTTTTGTTTATTGCTTAGATGGGTGGACGAGTTGACAGCCCACCTGGTGTTAAGTGGTTACTGGAGCCTATAGACATCTAAAGCGAAAATGCGCCACCCACCTTGAGATATAAGTTCTAAGGTCTCAGTATAGTTACAACGGCTACCCCGCCCTTCAAACTGAAACGCATTACTGCTTCACGGCAGGTATGGGCGGGGCGGCGGTAACTACCCGTGCGGACTCACGAGAGGTCCTCCCATCAGTAATTACGCAAATTATAGTTTTGCGGGTTTGATTTTTATTACACGATGTTATTCCTTCATCGTGGAAGCCAATCGGGAACATTTGTTAAGTACGTATTTCATTAGAAAAATTGGTACCCGCCTGCGGGATTCGAACACCGTTGCATCGTTGCTAAATACGAATACACCGGACGTCTTATCCTTTAGGCCACGACGACTTCTTATGTTGACGACTTGGTATGTTGTTGTTTTGAAATTTGTGCTGCATTTTATTATTGCTACCAGCATAGTTTTAGATATGGCACGCGTTGGTAATATGTTTCTGTTTTGGTTAAGTTGTGTATGTAAATTCGGCATAGTTGAATTAATCACCAAAAGAAACTACAGCTCGTAAGCTGTGTGTAAAATTCTTACTGTATATTTCAAAATAAGGAAAATCGTATTATACTACACTTGACATAAACATGTAATTAATTTTACGGTAATCGGATATATTTTTTATGACTTACTCAACAGTTTATCTTAAGCAATAATTTCCTCCAATTTCCTTCCAATTTAATGTTTAGATCGACCATTATATTTTTAGATTTACATATTAATGGGTATTTTTAAATTAAGAGAGCAGGAAAGTATTAATGTAATATAATGCTTGTATATATATCGTATGTACAATAATACAGTGTTAAAAACCTATTACATAATTTAAATTATATCCTTATTATTTAGACGTAATATAAAATAATATGGCATTTTTACTATAAACAATAATAATTTATCTAAATTATAGTTAAAGTTACCTATATAATGAAAGTATATTAGTTTTTTACTTTTTTGCCCCGCCCTAATTCAAAGGATACTACTATACTGTTCTCGAATGTTCTCGAATAAACGATATAGATAATAATCTTTTGCATATTAAAATCATTGTAGTTGCTATTGAAATAAATATATTTCTGTGTAAATATTTTGATAGATTTTATGTGGGATTTTTGTTCATAAACCCTTTATCGTTCTGTGGAAAACAATGAATAATCATAAATAAATAAAACCAAAAACCGTAAAATATGAATATATTATAATTATAGCGTAATTATATTTCATCAAGATTAGAATAGAGTTTATGGATACGTTGATTTAGATTCAAACAATTATTTAAATTATATATAATAAAATCTCTATTGAACATGGTTTTTAATGGTTATTGAGAGTAGTTTGGCTGTCGAAATCACATGTTTCAAGGTGACGTCGGCAAGACCTCCAGGCTGCAAGCAATAATTTCATCTAAAAAATTATATGTGGTGTCGTGGGACACCGGATAGGAACGAATCGAAGTTCCTTATTACAAAAATATTAATTTTAAGTTCTATTTTTTATTATGTTTTTTTTATTGATAAAAAAAAAACTACTTTACAAAGTTATCAACTTTATTTTATTCACAATGATTTAAAAAATGTTATTTTTTGTACGTTATTACAAAGTTAAGTCGTACACTGTGTGCATTACTAATAAAAATCTTACGTTACGGACGGTTTTTCTCGGTTAGGGTACCCCTCCGCATCGTCCCATAAGGAACTTCGTTCCAAAAATTGTCGAAATCAATCTATTTACCTAGCAGTGTGTCAGCCAACACTTTTAGTACAACATTTTTAAAAGCGTTTTAATTCCGTATTAAATTTGTATCTGTCTCTGGTAAATGAAATTTTGACATTAACCGGGTGAGTTATGAACATCGACGCGCCTATTTCATTGCCGTTCCTATCTCATGGGAGTGACCAATGAATTAGGACAAACGGACACGCAATTTTTAACTTCTTTTGTAGCATTAATTAGAACAAAGATATATTTAATTTTATCATACTCATGTTAACAAAGTTCAATCATATGATTATGAAAATAATATTTTTTGTAAATCCGATTTGCTGGGTAAAACTTAGGTGATAAAATAAAAAAATAATTTTCAATCAAGTCACTAAAATACTCAATCATTTTATTTATTGTTTGATTTAGATTTAGGTAACATTTAGAGTCAGAATCATATGACACAGGAATTAATTGGGAAATCATATGTTTCGTTATCATATATAAGCTGACCCATGCAATTCATCTCCATAGGAGTAAGGCGGGAAAGAGGAAAACCCCTAGTATGTAAATACCGGCGGTTAACCAAAACATGCTCACATTTCGACAAACACATTATTTGCACCGAAGAAATAAAATGTTATCGAAGAACCATTTATATGTTAAATCGGTTCCTATACGAAAACATTTAAATTCTTAAGTTAGTTGTCACGGCCCAATACGAACCACGAATAAATGTGAAATAAACAAAGATGAACTAGAATAAAATATATTTTTATTTAACACTAGCTGACCCGGCAGACTTCGTAGTGCCTCAATCGATAAATAAAATACCTAAACTTTTGTATAAAATAAACTTAAAACAAACAAAAGGAATCGGTCCGACGGGGGACACATCAAAGGAAAAATAAAATTGTTATTTTTATTTCGTTCCGAGCATTTTCATATTTATCTACCTTTTAAACCTTCACTGGACTTCCACAAATAATTCAAGACCAAAATTAGCCAAATCGGTTCAGCAGTTCTCGAGTTTTAGCGAGACTAACGAACAGCAATTCATTTTTATATATAGAGATTGTGCAATATTCGTACAAATACAATGAAATTGATTGAATTAATTGGACGAATTCAAATTGTTTTCATTTACAACGCAAGCGATCAGGATCTATTCATTCAATTCTTCGCTTCTCTAAGCCGTTTGTTTCATTACGAATCATTAACAGGTCAAGTGTCTGTTATTTACATTATTGACAGGTATTGTGAAATACTATATATATCAATAAATATAAATAAATATATAAATAAATTATATACTATGGGTTGGGAATGGGTTCGAATATTTCATTCAATATATTAATACGTGAAGCAAAAACTTTGTATCCCTTTTTACGAAAATTGCGCGGATGGAGGAGTATGAAATTTTCCACACTTAAAGAGAATATACAGAAGAAGTGCACAATACTAATTTTTTTTTAAATAATGCATAAAAGATACATTAAATCAATAAAGAAAACATTACACACACTATAACATGTATTTGACGCACACACGCATGCATACTATTTATTGTCAAAGTTTTGTTCTTGACGTCTGTTGTCAAATTGAGAATAGATTAAATATTGTTTGTCTTTGTTAATATTTTTTATAGTGTAGCCTTGGCGAAATTTGTGATTATAGAATTATAAAATACAATCATAATAGTGTAAAAACTTACAATTCCAATTAATTATAGTCGAATTTCGACTACTGCGGGGCCTCTAGTTCAATAAAAACTGTAAACTATTGAAGTAGTCTTAAGGGCTGTGTAATGATTGAGTTGATGAAGTTAGAATCGGCTTTAACTTAAAATTTAAAGTCAGATATCGTATTTAATGCTGTGCCTTTGGTGTGAGTAAAATTAGTGATAAGTTCGCAATTCGCTTAAACTTAAAAATAAACTGTATTTGGAAATTAAGTAAAGGTCAGCGTTTGTTGTTCAAATGTTTTTGTTTTGCTATTCTTAAAATGCAAGTGGCCAAAAAACTTGACAGTTGTGGTATTCCAAATGAAGTTTTATTTATTTATTTATTTATACTTTGTGCACAAAACAAAACTTATACACAGGCGGACTTAATGCCATGGGCATTCTCTTCCATTCGGCCATAGGGTGGTGCAGAGATAATGCATGGTAGGTGCATTAACAAAAGAATAACAAACAACAAGAACAAAACAAAAAAAAAGAACAAAATCAAAACAAAAATCTTCATTAAAATAATAATCTCAATAATATAGAATAAACATAATGTTAAATATAGGTACTTATATAGCTTACATATGACTTTGTATGCATAAATAAACATACTACAATTTAATATACCTATGTATAAAATTAGTTTGGAGATGATTCTTCCAGTTTTTCTATTTTGCAATAGAAAAGCAAGACTTCTTCTGTCTGTTCCTGGAATTGAAGAATGCTAAACTGTAACGGGAACAAAATGATAACAATTTTACATGTCACTTTATAATATTTACTTTATTGTACGATGTTTGTAATTATCAGCTCCATTTAAATAGTACAATCACAAGCGTGCGAAAATCAAATTATAAACTTCCTTTCACTATTTCACGCTTAGAATCTATATCGTCGTAAAATTTTTGCACGATGCTTAGACATTGTTATATAACTGAATTAATTGTGTTCATTTATCACCTGAGATTATTGAAATGTAGTATTTTCTTTCGATAATTTAAAATCACATGTACATATCTAACTAAAGCGTATTCTAAAACGGGCGTTTGCTCAATTTTTTTTTTTCTGATGATATGCTTTTATGTCACGTTTACGTGAAAATTTTATCATGTCCAAACTAAAAATCATCTGTTTACAAACGCGACGGGAAACTTGCCGTCGTATTAAAACAAGAATAACGCAGCCTTGAGCTATTATTTAATTTAATGTGTACAACGGGTGTGAATTGTTAGCGTTTCGCATGACACGATATTCGTTCGCCAGTTCACGCGGATAGCACAGGAAATTATAATGTTTCTATTTTATAGCTCTAAAGTTAATTGGGAATCTGCTCGGCAGCTGAGTTTCGGGTATTGCCATTAAAATTTCATTGTTTTTGAATTAATTCTTCTAAAATAGTTTTAAAAAATTTCGAAATTTTTTATATTGTGTGACATGTTATAATTTACGAATCGTAAAATTATATATTTGATTGTTCTGCAATATATATTTAATTGATCCTGGAAAAGCTATTAACCTCAGATGTTGGCTGTGACTTTTTGGCTTTTCACAGTGTAGGTAAAGCGCCAGTTGGCTTTAGGCCAGGGCTAACAAACTAATACTGTTAAAAAAATCTTTTTTTTTTCGTAACAAAGCATAACGTAATTGGCGTTTATAATCATTTGATTTATTTACGTTGAGGAGATTTCGTGAACGTTTTGTGGCTATAGTATTGCTATGTGACTCACATTAGTTTAAATAGAAAATTATCTTTAAAGTTATGTAGATTACAATTCGAATACAACTAATTAAAAATATCAACGTACACTACACTACATCACGCATGTTGCCGAATCTCTGTACTTTCTATTGAAGATTCAATTTAAGGCATAACGTTTCTGGAGTTAGGCGTAAAAAAGAATACCATTCATAAAACTTGGAAACGACTTTATTAACCGTTTAATATTCGTAAAACGGCTGTTTGCTTGGGTGGCCTACTTTCTGGCCCACCGCCAGTTAGTGAAGCTGCGATTTAAGGTACATTTGGGGCCGTCAGCGCAAAAGTGGCCCAACCCACAATTCATATTTATGCTAATGTATTGCAATTAATATTAAAACATAATAATAATATAATAATTTAATAAGTAATAATTTTATTTAAAACATAATAAATTTTGATGCAAAATCGGCCTATCCCTAGTATCAATCCATAGACAACAGATGACTTTGTAAACATCATTTTAGCGCGTATTTTTTTGCTTACGATGTATTGTAAAGGTAAATTCGAACCTCATTATGACCATACTAACTATGGTAAGCTTAGGCCACATTTGCGCTGACGGCCTCATTTGTACTGCAACATTTCGTTTTCAAACATTCTGTAATGTAACAAATATCGTATATTAATGATGATGGTGAAGATAATTGAATCTGTCACGGTGATTTACGTAACTGTTCCAAGCGCTGCTATAAATCAGGATTATAATAAATGTGACAGACGAAAATGTTAACTATGACGACGGAAGTTTAGTTTATGCCTAGAAGACAAATATTAGAATAGAAGATATGGAAGATATGGTAAATTTAAAAAAGAACACCAGTGGAAGCACAATGACTAACTATAACTATAACTATGACGACGGAAGTTTAGTTTATGCCTAGAAGACAAAAATTAGAATAGAAGATATGGAAGATATGGTAAATTTAAAAAAGAACACCAGTGGAAACACAATGATCGTCCTTGACGTGGAGAATCAAAAAAAACTACTTACTAAACTTACTGGTAAACCTTTTATGGAGTTACGTGATCGAGATGACATCAAAGTCGGTTGCAATGATTTCAACTACACCTAATTTTAACAATAAAGATTTGGAAATGAGATACAGACCTCAGAATACAACGATGCGTCAACTTTTGGCACAGCACGAAACCCGAAATGATTTTGTATGTAAAACAAGCAGAGAAGTTTAATAGTCTAAGATCATGACAGACATTTAGGCTAGAGGTATGCTGAGACGCAGGATTCGCAGTACAACTCAGCGTACGTTTGAAGATTACCAATTATAATTATTTAATTTTGAAAAATAATTTATTTGTCGTGAGCCTGTGCGCTTTGGAATTGTGTTAATGTCGTATTGTTAGAAGTAAACACGAAAAATGATATTAATGATTTAGTGCTTTGATAGTGTGACACGTTTTTCTGGAATCATGACCGTCATTGAGAAGATATAAGAAAATAACAGTTTAAGAATGCCAAAAAGATAAATGGCAGCATTCTCGATACAGGGCGTATGGACTTCTTTGTTCTGTACGTAGGTTTATGCTGCTATTCTCAAATTCTTAGACAACACAGTTCATCTTAGTATCCAGCTACCGAGATTTGTTTTTCGATATTTTCTATTATTAATCGATCTATTGGTTATAAAGATATGAAAAATTAAAAAAAAAAAAAATTCGTGTTATAATACTGACGATGGTTTGATTAAATAAATTAAATTAGATGAGCTTTGATAAAACAGAGAAAATCGCAGATACTCCCCTAACGTCTTGCTATAAATCTTGGGCTCTTTGCCAGAATAACTAGGTCAATATCTGGACAATTATTATTTGATTTTATAGATAAATGCATTATTGTTTTAATATGTGCTGTCTGATTTTTCGTTAGCCTATTTACAAATCGATTCGATGACTGTTTTGATTACAATATTGGAGGTGGTCTCTCAGTCTTATACTCTCACCCTGCCTATTTCTGCCGCGTAGCAATAATGCGTTTCGATTTGAAGGGTGGGGAATGTTAGTATATTCCTGTTGGGGCCACTAATACGCAGCTTATAATTATGTAAATTTAGAAATTTATTGCCCTTCGTTGTTCCTTCATCGTGAAAGTTGTTAATGAACGCAAAATACTAATTTAACAATAAATTAGTATTTTTTTTCTTAAAATAATAATAATATTAGTTTGCGGAAACCGCAAGCACCGGCATTGTAGCAGGATTTGATTTGAGTGCATCAGAATAAAACATCCTTTAAGCCATCCTTCGGCTTCGAAGTTGTCGGATGGTGAGCCCATTTGCCCATCTAGAGATTAAAATGACAATGTAAACATATTATTCAACATAATTACGCACATAATAGAAAATATTGTTTGAATTGCTTCTAAAACGTTTTCATTATATAATATTTCTAAATACTATTGTATTATGTATTCAATGAGATTTTTCAAGGTTATTTTTCCAGCCATTAAAAGTAACGTAATTTCTGTTTTCCTTTGAAAACATAAAATCACATGGGCGCTCTGCCAAGTACGAAAACTACAAATAAATTTAAAATATCGCTGCTAATGTTGTGACTTATTTTTTATTTATTTCTGGATCTAATTTTATATCTGATCGTACTGATAGGTTTGAATTTATTAGTTTGCACATGTATGTACACCGGTAAATGGTTTTCCGAATTCTTTTTTATAGCCATTCTTCTTCTTTTTCTCCATCTTATCCCACTAAGTGGGATCAGTGCAGCTAATTTTTCTCTTCAATTCTCTTCTATCAGCCGTCATCTCAACACTCATTCCCCTATCTGTCATATCGTCATTCACACACTCCATCCATGTCTTCTTCGGTCGGCCTCTTCCCCTTCTTCCTTGCACTACCATTTCTATTCATCTCCTAGTCTCATGCATCGTTAACACCGCAAATCAATCATAAAAAAACAATCCTAATTATTTTAAATAACAGAACAATTTTAACGTATACAATTTAGTGTGCTTTTTGAATCATTAATTAAACGTGACATTCGTTTGATAAAGCAGCTCTAAGGGGAATGCCCTGACTACTGTTCAAATACAGTACGAATGCTGTGGTCAGCATTTCGTATGTAGAGAATGTGTCCATATGCAGCTTGTATATTTTGTTTATGTTTCTGCAATTCTCGGATTTCATGTGAGCGTTTGCCTAAGTGATCTTCGGAAATCATCTAGCACTTAGAGTAACGGATGCTGGAGTTGTGTCGATTGATTAGATCATTTTTGTTTCATCTAAAAGTCTAATTGCCAGAGTATATCTATAAATATAACGATCTTTAGTAGTACTAATAAAGTATTTTGTATAATAGCTTTGTGTACATTTCTGTAAGCCTCTCAAATAGGATTAATAAATAGCTTTAAAAATATATATCTTGTTTGGAAAATGTTCATGTGTCCAATGGGATGTTTTTTGAGAAGCGTGGGCCTGAAACAGTAGCTAAGGATGTTTAGCTGTCTTTCTCGTGAGCCCATACTTCAATAGTTTTAATAGGCTTTACGTAATCACTTTCTACTTACGTTACTACGCACTATTTTCAAGAACGGCGCATTAGCAAAATTACATACGAAACAAATGAATGAATAAAACAGTTTAAATCAAAACACACGAGCAGACGCCGCGTCGCGTCCCGCCGACGAAGAATGCGTCGAATCAACATTGCAAATAAATGCTTCCGTGTAAAATTCACATTAATAAAACCGTGACCGTGGTGGATACGTGAAGCGGCATTTCTTTGTAATTAGCGCGCGGTCATCAATTAGCCATTATAGTTGCATGCACGATTACTTATTGATTACGTTTTGCAAGGTCGGCTTTTAATAGTTTGTGTTAGAATAGCTTTAATATAAAATTGAATATTTTTTTAAAAGAATTTCTATGAATGCAGCGCATATAAAGTCAAGGTGAAGATGTGATTGAAAAAATATAAATTTAGACATTTTTATTAGTGGGCAAACGCGCTTACCACCACGCCATATGTTACCGGAGTGGATCGACAATGAGAATAGCACTATCTACCTTGGAGTAAAAGATCGAAGTCACAGTTATTAAACTGTTGTCCTTCGAATCGGAGCACCAGATTACTTCGTAACAGAAGAGGCGGGAGGGTGATACCAATTATAAGGGCTCGTAACATGACATGTAAAATCAGAAGTCACTGAGTAGGAATGCTAATGTGGACGCACTGCAAGAAAGTTCTCAGTAATAGGTACTGACATAAATCTGTATACCACACAATAAAATCATGGTTATCTCAGCCCTATTGAGTTTCTCGCCTGATCTGCTCAGTGAGTCGCGTTTCCGATCCGGTGGTAGATTCTGCGAAGCGCTGCTCTTGCTAGGGCCACTGTTAGCAACACTCCCGGTTAGAGCCCCGTGAGCTCATCTACTAGTTTGATGAATCTAGAATAATAACCCCTCGAGGTTACTAGAATAGGTAGGAGAAAAAAATGCGTATCATTTTTCGAATGATTATTTTTGTTGGATAGCCGGTCTAACGAGCACAACCTGAATGCTGCCACCCTCTTTAAGACATGAGGTCGATATCTCAATTGCATACTACATAATAATGTATAACGGCTATCCTCGCCATTACGGAAGCGGAAAGCATTACTGCTTCGCGAAAGAAATCAGCAGGATAATGCAGCCCACCCGTGTGGTCTCTATCCCAAGTGCTCGAACTGGTTGCCCGATAAGATTTCCGTAGCAGGAACAGTTTTATGTTTTCTATGTCGAATATTTTAAATGAAAAATTCGACAAAGCGTGCATGTTCAAAAGTTTACTGAAATTCTACATTTCAAATTAAATTTCGTACAGAATTAGGCCGGAGTAAAATTTCAAGAAGGTGAAGTAAACTTTTTGAAGTGACAACGTCTTATAGTTCGATGGAGCCGGCTGCACGCACGTTAAAACATGACTCATGCGGTGTTACCTCGCTCTGAGGCGTTCCATTTAAGGTTTGAAGTGCAAGCGAGAGCGCGGAACGAGCGACAAAGAGGCACAATTGGCCTGCGCGTTCGGCAGCGTTCGACATCTGTCTCTCTCCTACTTGGGTGACCGATGCATCCGCGTGGACATCTGCTATACAATAATTCATATAATTTACATGTTTTCGTCAAGTATGAAGTTCAGAGAAAAGTGAATGTGGTGTCAATTGTCCATACAAAATATCTATCAAACAAATAAAATTAAAATTTTCTTTTGAAAAATGAAACCATTACATCAGTATTTTATTATGACGTTGTCACGTTCAACTATCGTCAGTAAACCGACTTTACAGACAACCGCTATTTTTTATTCTAAAATAAAAAAATAGTCATGGTGCTAAATACTCTGAGAAGCTTTAGTGTATAGGATTCAATATATTTTACCATCAAAATATTCCTTTGACTTTATCATAGTTTGTTGATGTTACTTCCAAGAACGTTGTTTAGACACGCATGTATATAAATATATGTACATATAGAGATGTTTGTTTTGATTCTATTCACTATTCAAACCCTTTGTTAAACTCTTTTGTCTCTGATTCGTCTTGGTGAGTATCGAAAACAAGTCTTTTGTATTTTCGTCCCTTTGCTGGCGGGTGATCTTCAAATTGTTTATTGTTTTATACACTGACAAGTACTTTAATTATAGCCATATTTTATCACGCCATTGGTTTTTTTAAATTATTTTTAACGGTTATATTACTGTGCATGTGGTTCAATGGTCACCGGACCCTGACCGGTATAATGAAATGAATGCCGAAGTTTCAATTGAATTGGTATAATCTCCGTGTTGGTCTATTGACACTCACTTTTTACTAAGCCGCAGTTAGAGCTTCTTCCTGGCCGACAAGACGGGAGAGACCGTTGTACAGGAAAAATTTAGTTTGAAGTGGTTAAGGTCGTATAGTAATTATCGTTCAAACTGCAACGCATAATTACTTCCGTTCTGCAATAAACAATATCTTGGTTTGTTCTAATATGCATATAACGTAGGAGCTGTATGTGAAAACGGTATATTATTTAAAAAAAGTTTCCCGACCCAGATATGACCCAATACTTTATCGTTCGAATGGAAATTCTAACTTTAAGGTCACAGACCTAATGAGTAAATGACTATACCTCTATCAAAGCTGATATAGATATATTTTTAATAAAACACTGCTTCGATATAACGCTATCACACATAGTATATTATTATACATATTATGGTCTAACATACTCAAAAATTATCATATGTTAATCTATGGAATAGCAGAGTATTTTTCCAGCGTCTAAACTTTGAACGTATTACGAAAATTTACAACACGCGTGTAAAATAACAGGATGATATAAAATCTATCCAATATTATCGTCAAGACGCGGTAAATATATGTGAGGTCATAAAATTATACTCATAAAGATAATTAATATTTTAAAAACGTCTTTTGAAATAGTGCGTCTTAACATTGTAGTTAGTGTAGTAGTGTGTATATGAGATATGCTTATGCAGTCTGTCTACATTCTGTTCTGTGATGTGAGTTTTTTCAGTGTAAATTTGAGCTTAGTTAGTAATGTTATGAAAAATGTATGCGTATGTAAGGTAGTGCTTTGTGTGGCCAGTAGTTCTACGGTGTTTTTTTTTATTGCCCTTGTAGGCAGACGAGCATACGGCCCACCTGATGGTTAGTGGTTACCGTCGCCCATGGACTTCAGCAATGCCAGGGGCAGAGCCAAGCCGCTGCCTACCGATGACATTGCTTGTATGCGAAACGTAGTAGACCAAGGCTTTCAAAATTACTTCCATGATTAAAATAATAGTATTGGGGGAAAAAAAAACAAATCTGCAAAATAAATTATTTTCGTGCATAAAGGTACACAGTTCAGACTGATAACGATGACCTATTTCTGATGAAAAGCATTTCATTGAAGAGTACAATCAAAGCCATATTAATGTTGACAAAACGTGAGATCGTGAGTTTCATGTATGTTACCATATACTAGCCTACTGTATCATTTAGATACCAGTTAAGTTCTGGTAGACTCTGAATGCATCTGTTCATCGACTGCAATAAAAGCAAAACAAAGTCATTGAGAATATTGTCCAACAGTATTTAATTACCCTGTTTTACTATTGTAAGTATTTTTTCTTGCGATAATGCGTAATAATACATTGTTGTGTCAACAATTTATCTTTTAGTCTTATACTTGAAAAAATAATATAAATTATTTTAAAATATCGTGTGAACTAAAATACTCGTAGGAAATAGTTTCGGCACATGTGATCAAAGAGGACGGTCTTTTATTATTATTGCTTTAACGTATGGGAACTATTTCATTAATGTTTTATGACTATTTGGAAATATATAGTTTATATCTTTGTGATAATCAACTTTATTATCTGTGGATTTAGTTATTCGTTGCATAAGTGTGTACACGATTTTTACTGTGGATATATGAATTTCAAACATAAAACAAATCTGAAAAGCCCGTTTTTTTTTCCTACCAAGCTGATAGCCTTGAGAGGCTATTTCAGTGTAATCTTAACTAGTAAGTCACGGGGCTCAAACCGGAGTGATGCACTGGCCCTAGCAAGAGCAGTGCCTCGCAGAATCTACCACCGGATCGGAAACGCGACCCACTGAGAAGATCCGACGAGAAACTCAGTGGGCTGTGTCTATGGGTTAATTCGCTCGTCGAGCCCAAACCCCGTACTTATGCTAACATTATATACATTGTATAAAACTTCGTAAACTATTATTGTTTGAACCGACTCCATTTACGTATGTACGTGCTAAAAACGCTCTTTAAGCATTTGTTTGAAATAAAATTCCTAGCATAGATACAGGTTTCAAAACGCGTAAAAATTAGACCGAAAATTAGCATGCTTATCAAGTACGCAGTGAAATGCAACAACCTTTTGTAATCCGCCAATCGCCGATCTAGGCTGGCTAGGCTCCGCCCACATGCAGTTATTACAGCGAGAGCAGAGCGAGCGCTAACGAAACCTGTTAGGAATTGTACATTGAATTACATAAGCTTTTGAAATGTTTTTGCGGGTACAATTAAGGATTGACAGTCCACTCAGCAGTGCCTTTACGACTGTGAATAATAATGACCTTGAGGCTTTAGGCCGCCTTTATAATACTTATAAAACTGATAAATGCGTTCAGAACTAGAGCTTTATATTTTGAACAGAAACAATGAAAATTTGCGAAACGAGGTTAGAGCACTTTAAACTTTTGCTCTTAAACAGAATTTTCCTGGAATTCCACTCGAGTTATACTAAAATTTCAACAAAAGTACTTAGTTAGCATTTAAAAACTGCTTTTACTTTTTTTTTTAATCTCGCATTTTGTTTGACATTGTATTGTTTTTCACGTTCCGAATACAGTACAGTTTTCGTGGTGACGGATTGACTACTCAACTCGAAAACTGTACGCGTTTGCGATAAAAACGTGAGAATAAACGGTAGAGGCAGTTTCAATGAAGTCTCCAATTCGTGAAAACAGTAGAAAATACGGAAAAAAAAAAAAACCATTTTGGTAAGTACCGTGTATATTTTTTAAAAGTGAAATAAAATATTACTAAGACCTTTGCACATGTTAGCTGTGAATGAGTAATGAATTTACGGAGTGCGTAGACAAATGAATCTAGATATATTGAGAAAATAAAATATTGTATACTGATAAAGTGAGAGAGATGAATGTTTACGGTTACTTCAGTAGACACTACCATGTGTTACATAGATAAAATTCAAATAAATTAATATCAAGTCACAATATGATTAGTCGTTTTTAAAAGAGAATCGCGTACTTCCGAGAGGCGGACCTCTTTTAGGGAGTAGGACGACATAAAAGACGACCGCCTGAAAAAGGTAGTGCAGTCTTAGTGCCTAGTCATTAGTACGTTAATGAAAAAAAAAACTTATAGTGTGTTATATGATTATGTGGGCAGAACATCAGCCAGATAGTCAGATATGGTTGAGAAAGCGGTTGGTGGTCGTCTAGACCGAACTCTGTGGAAAGTCATAAATGGTTTCGACGAAGAAGAAGAAGAATGACTATTACTTACTTAGTATGCTAATATAAAAAACAAAAAAAAACTGTTTGAAAAACGAATTAAATATTTTGTTGTTCGCGAAGGCAGGAAATCTTACAGTCTATCTGATGGTACCCGGTGCTCCTGATCATCCAGTGCACAACCACTTCAACAGCAATTAAAACTACATACCTATGCCACTTTGAGATAGGGGTTCGAAGTATCACATGCAATAGAACCTATATCCCGACCCCATTTTGAAACTCTTTAAGACACTTTGTGGACTTGAATATTTGGAAAATAATACCCAAAAATAAACTATTCTTGACCCTTTAAACGCAGGGCAAGTCAGTTCAGCACAGGCGAGTTTCGAGCTCATCTATTTGCTAAAAACCAGCGAACGTTGATTCATTGGAACATTACGCAAACTACATTCACTTTCATTAAACATGGACGTTTCATTCATAATTTTATACCTGTTCTTCATTGACCTGCATCCGAATGTAGCACATTCAGCCATGAAGTCTGGGACGACCGTTTCCACACATTTGTTTATCTTTGGTATTTAACACAATTAATGTGAACTCTTAAGTTGAAAAGTAGGTGAGCATACGGGGGATCTGATGATGAGTGGTTGTATCCTTTGCTCATGGACGTCACGTCAGGAACAAAGTCAAGCCGTTCTCAGTCGCGGAATTCTTTGTCAAACTTAATTTAAAGGTAGGCAGTCATAGCGATCTGTAAATCCCAAGAGGGAAGCCCATTCCTTACTCGGTTTTGCGATGATAAAAGGTCAAATCTCAAAGCACTTTAAGCCCTATTAACTACATATATGCTCTTAACTACATGGCCCTTTTTGGTGAGATATAAGTAGCAAGTATATTTGTTTACCGCTTGATACCAGTAAACCGAGAATTTGAATGCTCGTCAAAAAAATTACAAGATACTATATCTAGGTACCAATGGAATTTAGACCGTCTGGTTTTGTCTAAAGGTAGGAATAAGCGTTCGCGGTGTAGTGTTTTTAGGTAATGGGTTACTACCGCGTAGATTGAGAGATCTGCCCAAATTACTTTAAAAATTCTATTGTCAGTAACTAAATGCTCCTATTGTTTTCTTTCTATCTAAAATTTAACTTTTACTTTTACTACTTTCGGTCAACCCGGTAGAGATGGGCAACGATCAACAAGGTATTTTTATAACACTAATTGAAATGAGCCTTCATTATCTATGTATCAATTAATTAATGTCTGAATCAAAATGTATTTTTCACCAGTCGTGAGTAATATATTAAGATTCCCATTAATCAGCTTACATGCAAGGTGACTGGGTATTGACCTTGGTTTTTTATTTCATTTATTATTCAATAAATAAATAAAAACACTGATTCAAAACTCTTATGTTTGAAGTGTTTTGTAAACATCGAAATTTACTAAAAGTATTATCATTATATTTTCAATTTAATAATCAATTTTACAACATTATCTAACCAACAATATTTTTAATACATTTACTTTGAAAGTTTATTTATTCTGTGTTGTCACACCCGCACTTGACATTATTATGACCCGCGCGGAGAAAATCGATAATAGTCGATATCCAAAAGTAATCGGCTGTTTTGAGATTTGTAATTGTACTACAAACAAGCTGATTTGCAATTCATTATTCAAAGTACAGTTAAATACTGGGCAACGTTATAGCTTCATGCATTTCTACATATTTCGGTTGAGCCTTCATGCGTTTTGGTTTGAAACTTCAAACAGACCAAGGCGTCACGTCTCAAATTGAAGAGCTGCATTATTCATATCAATAAACTCTGGTATTCTTTGACCACCTTTGAGTAGTCTTGAGAAAATTATATAAAAATACGCCACTGTTCATATTGTGCGGGTTGATAAAAAATTCGTTATAAAGATTCCGTAGCCATTTACGTTGGAGATCCACAGTAATTTTATATAACTCTTAACCCATTTTCTTCGACGGCTACGTGGCCTACATCTCATAGAACGTGGAAACGTAGGCGACCGTAGTTAATGGATTTCCATTACGGTGAATAAATATTACGGATTTGCGCGCTGACACTTCATCAAAATTCGATTACCGACGATGAAGTGGACTATAACTTTAGCTTGCGTAGTACATTAACATAATCTAAGGAGATTTTTTAAAACGTACATACGAATGTAAGGTTCAGAAAATATATATATAACTATATATACAAGACATAGGTGTTAAGCTTGTGTTTAAATGTATTAAATACAATTACAAAGATTAGAGTAATTATACATAACACCAAATAAGCCAGTTAAATTGTTATTTCACTTTTTCTCATGTTTAATTCTTTGTTAAGAAACAAGTAAGTCCTTGTTGGATTTAAGCTGTTTCTGGTTGACGTTAAAAGTGGTGTTATATTATTATGATAACTTGTTATACATCCGGCGATGCAATAACAAAAAAAAAAAAAGTGTGTGTGTCCGCTCCGACGCACGACTGGAGTTTACTGGATATAAAAAATTAAACGAAACAATACGAGAAATAGTTCTATATTACGACAACACGATACACTACAGATTATTAACAAATTAACGAGACACAAAACAAACGACTAACAAATATATGAAAATACAATAATGAGAGAAACGCGCGATCAGTACGAGGCTTTGTGGCGGACTGCCGGCGCAGCAGCCCGGCGCGCATTTCGTGTGACATGCGCATAACGCATTTCGTGTGACATGCTAGTACGATTTTGGTCCCCATAATTTTCATACCCCGGGCCTATATATGTAAATCGATTCTAAAGGAGTAAACTCCAAAAACTCTATTTCACAAAAAATTACAACTAATAAAAGCCGAGTTCTCATTCCAAGTAAGTTCCAAGACACACCAAGTAAATAAACTCTGTTCATTTTTCACAGATTTTATGAGAAATCTATAACAAACAAACCGTTGTCTGCGCACGCGCAAAGGAAACGTGTTGTACCATTTAACGTTTTCATTGATTTTCATGTTATTTATGTGTATTAAACTTCAAATAGAATTGTGATCGGTTTCCACACGAGCCGATTTATACGATCGAATTAAACAAACAATATTGATTATGTTCTTTGCCTAAAAGTTATAAACAGATAGGTATCATAGCGATAAATAGATCTCACTTGCAACGCTCTGCAACAAAGCACCAGCTTTTTAAAGTGAAGTCGAGAAAACATTTCAGATAGAAATAACACAACAAATTTAACAATGATTTATGTTAATAATAATATGAATTAAACCTTACATTAATCATTTTTAAAAGTACAGTTCTTAATGTTAAATCCTATCTTCTTCTTTGTCTGCACCTTATCCCACTAGGTGGGGTCGACTCAGCGAATTTTTCTATTTCATTCTCTTCTACCAACCGTCATTTCAACAGAGAGAGAAGAGTGACCTCTCTCTCTCAAATCGTAATTCACACACTCCATCCATATCTTCTTTGGTCGACCTCTTCCCCTCTACCTTGCACTACCATTTCCATACATCTCCTAGTCACGTGCATCTCCTCTCTACGCATCACATGTCCATACCACGCTAACCGTCCGCTCTCTATTTTATCAATCACAATGTTAAATTCTATCTAAAGTTATTAATTTCGACGATTTTTAAGTTTAGTTTTTTAAATTATAAAATATGTAGAATAGTTGATATACGTAAATCGCTTAATGATACGAATCTCAGAATAATCTTCGATTTCCGCTCTATTCATTCGCGCCCCAAGTACTTAAGTTCCTATATTACTATAAAGTAATATAGGAACTTAATGTGTAGTTATTAAAGTAATTAACACTTAAGTTTCGCTCCGTTTTCACGTTTTTGATAAGACCAAAACTTGTGAAGATTTAAGATAACGCTTTATCCACTTTAATAAGTGTCTATTGTTCTACTGTTCAACTCTTTCACCTATATAATGGTATTTAAAACTGACTAGAATGTAGTTTGTGCACGAAATATAGTATCATATCGTTATATTTAGCTTAGCAAAAGTACTTGCTTCAAAAATAATAATGAACTAGAAAGTAATTGACTTTGCTTTTAGAAGGAATTGTGTGCGAAACTTAATACTTTAACGCATATAGTTAGCTATAAATCTTTATGGGCCCCATGTCGAGACTCGGCGTTGGGTGCCTACAGAGTACAGACGTCGTTAAACATAAGTACAATGTCACACTGAAAGATGATTACTAATTTAGTTTAATCAACCAGATAATTCATGCTATTCTCTTCTTCATAGTCTTAAAAAATATAAATATAGAATTCATTAGGTGAATTTAATGCACATAAAATACGTCAAAACTTTACTAAACGTTACTTCTGTTTGAGAGAACTATTTTAGGCTGACTTTAATATAATTTAATATTCTTAGCTACTCACTTAATTCTTAGTGAATATCTGTGACCTTGCTCGTTCACGAAGCCCGCTATAGAAAGCAGAGTATTAAATACACTTGACATTGGCGAAATCTAAAAGGAAACGCCATAAACCTAAGAGATAGATAGATAGATAGACTTTAATATTGAATTTGTCAGATGAGCAGTTTATTCGATTGTATTGACTATATTCAATTTGTTCCACTGGTTTTTTGTTTACTTCCGCTCGTAATGGACTATCTACTAAATGGATTAACAGCTGAAATATTAAATGACCCGGCAATTTATTAAAACTGCTGTGTCCTTTTGAGTGAAAACAAATCATATTTTAAACCGAATTTGGGATCTATGGTTTTAAGTATAGAAAGCGTGAAGCAAATTTCGAACTATTTATTAGATCAGATTTTAAGTAGCTCTGCTATTTAAGGTTCTTCAACTATATATTAGAATTGGGGTGTATACGATTTATAAGCAGGTTTTATGTGATAGAATAGGGTTCGTATAACTGTTTGAGGTTACTAGGAGTAGGTAGGGAAAAAAACTGAGATACTGGTGTTGATGAAGGCCATGAGCTAATCCTTAATCCTTGCATGACATTTGATATGTCTCACGCTTATCTGCGACTTTATATAGTCAATAGACTCACAAATATTCGCATAAAGGTTTTTAAACGGTATCTTGATTAATTCGCGTTTTTTTTAAAAGCCTTTTTGTTTTCAATAATTAAAATTGAAGTTCAGACTTGAAGCATTTTATATATTAATACATTTTAATTAAAATCTGATCCGAACCGCTAAAAATTTATTATCTTGTTTTGGTTTTTGTTATCTTGTGTTTGATAGAGTATCTAATTAAAAATTATTATCTGCAAAGTTATCGTTGCAATTAAATTAATAGGAAAATACTCAATGTTAGTTAATTAACCATTAAATTCTGTGTTTCGTTAGCCTTTCAACTTGTAATCAATGGGTGCTTTTGCTACATTATTCCTGATCGAAATTAAAAATATATTAATAAATATGTACATATTCATCACTATATAATGCAATAAATATTACATTTCAGTAAACTGTAATGTTACTGTAGCATTATCAAACAAATTCCTTTTAGTTAATCATTATGAATTCTAATGACTTCAAATTAGCTAAGCTATCTGTAGTTGGTCGTATGGTATACGGCTTTAACCTAATTCAATACAAAGTGCCGACGTGTACTGTCGCGCTCGTAAAGCTTAGCCTTAATCAGTGTGCAATTACTGTGTCTTAGTCGAGGTCAGGCCGGGAATATCCTACTTTGTATACGGTATAGCTAAAACTGTATGCCAGACAAAATCTTAAATTAGTGTCAATCTAGTGGGATTGGTTTTTGTTGCAAACATTAGTGAACTCGCTATTATTTGTGAAATGGTTGGCGAGACCAATTGACATAAAAACGTAAATACGGTCACCGCCCTTGAGACATGAAAGGTTCCAATTGTCTTATATAACAGCTACCCTATTCTTCACACAGAGAATAGGCAGAATGGTGTTATCTACTGGTGCGAGTTTATAGGACACGCCACCACCACTATTTACACAACTTTACAATTTTTGCGATTTTGATTTTATTACACGACTTTATACTTTCATCGTGGTAGCTAATAGCCGCCGCCAGGACTCGAACCCTGGCAAGTCGCATCAGTCAATACGAGTCTTACAACTCCGACAACTTTTAATCTCCACTAGTCATATTAAGTTTCATAAATATTTCGGAATATCAGACTAGAATTTATGGAACGAATCCGCGGGCTTTAGTGCTGTTAGTTTTAAAATGTGTGTATACGTACATTAGTGACCTCGATCATTTATAGATGGTACAGCCTAAACAAGCTACCGTGAACAAAGAAATCGTTTGACAGTATTAAGAATATGGCCCTAACTGATGTTTCTCTGTATTACACAATGCTTTATGAATAGTAGTTATATCTGTGAAATATGTTCTGTAATATTAGTGATTTCTATTTCATTATGAATTTACTAATTCAATTTAATAAAATTAGAATCAATCTTGCTGATAATCTTACTGATATCAAAACCGTCGTAACGTTTAATGAATTAAATAAACATTTGCTGGTTTATCTGTAGGTATTATATTAAAATGTATTATATTTTAATTATATCAATTGATAAACAGATAACTTGGTGACAAAAATATTAGGTTTACTTACGAAATTACCGTTTAGTATACAGGCTTAAAAACATTTTTTGAAAAGTATTTTTTATTTCTATTAGAATATGTACCATGGTATTGATATTTTATGAGCATTCCTAGTTATTCTACTGACCTCGAGGGGTTATTCTAGATTTACCGAATTAGTAGATAAGCTGACGAAGCTCAAACCTGACGACGTTGCTAACACTGGCCCTAGCAAGAGCAGTGCTTCGCAGAATCTACCACCGGATCGGAAACGCGACCCACTGAGAAGATTCGGCGAGAAACTCAGTGGGCTATGTCTCTGGGTTTATTTACTCGCCGAGTCCTTGGTCGTCAGTATCGATATATTGGTGCCAGTGCAGTTATAATTTCTGGTGTTCTAGTGGCCTTCTTCAAGAAGCCAACGGAATTTCGACAGCCTCTTGTATATTTACTGTTTTCTCTACCAAGAAGTTGTCCAAACTCTGAATAAAGTAGAAGTCTCCCTCTATCTTGTCTGATATTGAAAATAGATTTTCATATTTTTGAAATAAAATTCATTCGAATATAGAATTTATTGTCAGCCATACATAAATTACGTTTCAAATGGCCAGTATTGTAAATTGGCAGCTTCTCAGGTAAATACCTATTATTACAAGGAGAAACAAAGGAAGCGAATACATAAGTATAAAAGTTATTAAAATTACTGTATCTTATATTCGTGGGTGAATTGCCTTTTTGTGTCAAAAATGTCGGTTTCAGCCACAAATAGTCAAAAGTCATCAACTTTAATTGATTTGGAAATTCGTATTTAAGGCTCAATTTCGATATCAATAGTTCATAGTTTCCTAATATGTTTGTATGTAAAAGAATACTAAAGCTAGCTATTAATTTTCGTTCAAAAACCACAATTATTCAACTTAAGTATCATAAAATTAAAAATTAAACATTCAATATAACATCTATCCTTCTATAAAAAAACTGCATTAATTTACTACCTATTGTACAATGCAACTGTATTTTCCTTCCCGATGTAACGTTTTTAATTGTCGTGTACGAATTGAGGCAAACGTGTCCGTTGTAATAATATCTCTCTAGTTTATCTGTGTGCGATTGACATTGGCTTGTTGGGCACGTACGGGTGTGGGTTGCATAGATTAGGATGTCTATTATATAGGTCACAGTTTAGTGCTTCTACGTGAATATCTAGAGCGACGTTCTGACCGCAAATCTACTTTTATGGAAACGAGTAAATCAAACTGCGGTTAAACGACTTTTGTATTTATATCTATATATTAATACATGAACAAAAACTTTGTATCCCTTTTTACGAAAATTGCGCGGACGGAGGAGTATGAAATTTTCCACACTTATAGAGAATATAGAGAAGAAGTGCACAACGCTAATATTTTTTTTTTAAATAATGCATAAAAGATAAATTAAATCAATAAAGAAAACATTATACACTACATACCATGTATTTGACGCACACACGCATGCATACTATTTATTGTCAAACTTTTGCTCTTGACGTCTGTGGTCAAATTGAGAATAGATTAAATATTGTTTGTCTTTGTTAATATTTTTTTATAGTGTTGCCTTGCCGAAATTTGTGATTATAGTATGTGTACAATACTTAACTTACAATTCCAATTAATTATAGTCGAATTTCGACTACTGCGGGACCTCTAGTATTCTGAAATATTAAAGTTATAAAATAGTATGCGAATTAACCAGTGAAGTATGAAACCTAGAATTAACTCACCAACAACATACGTCCTAAATTCGTAAACTGAAAAGCTTGTTAATATTATTATAAATAATGTGCGGTGCTTGAACAGAGGTTCATGGAAGAGGGAGTTTTTCTATCCAACGCGCCTTAGCTGTTAGAAAATATTTTATATTCTTCAAAACGAATGCCGCATCTCTTGAGACTCTTGACCATAATTTCTTTGTAATGACGATTGTCCAGTCTTTCAAATCAGAACGCATGACAGCTTGATGACAGAAGATGTTATGGAGTTTACAATATGCCGTAAACTCATTTATTATTGGTGGAGGGTAAGAGGTGGGTACCAGATAGGCAAGCAGTAATGCGTTACGGTTTGAGCCCTAGGACAGCTTTTATAGTATACAATTGAAATTCAGACCTCATATCGCAAGGCGAGGAGTACCTGCATTTACGTTGTAATATCTACTGGCTCTGGAACCACTACCCGCTCTGTGAGCTCATTCACGCGTCTACGCAATAAATACTTATCATCAATGCATTAAAAATAAACGAAGGAAGGAAAAATTTATATGATTTTAATGTTAGAATTGGAAATTCGAACGTGTTCCTCACATTAATGTTTCTAGTCTATTTGATATCTTTGATAGTGAGTAGTTTTAAGAATTGCAGTTCTTTCAATTCAAGCATGTTTAGTTTTGGCCGATAAAGATCGTTAAGTTACAATTATGGGTACCATCGATCATTCTGAGAGTATTTCCGCCGCGAATAACGCACGTCGTTTCAGTTTTCAGGGTGGAATAGATATTATTCATTACAATTTGGACTTTCGACCTCATGTATCATGATGGGTAATAAAATAAACAAATCACATCCTAAAATGATTTTTATTGTATTGTTCACGTGTAGCTACTTTTAAAATTCGGGTCAGTATTTTTTTTTTAATGCTTTGTTGGGTGACCGAGCTCACAGCCCACCTGGTGTTAAGTGGTTACTGGAGCCCATAGACATCCACAACGTAAATGCGCCACTCACCTTGAGATATAAGTTCTAAGGTCTCAGTATAGTTACAACGGCTACCCCACCCCTTCAAACCGAAACGCATTGCTGCTTCACGGTAGAAATAGGCGGGGTGGTGGTACCTACCCGTGCAGACTCACAATAGGTCCTACCACCAGTAAATTCCGATAGGTATCTCGTGTTGTTTCGAAATTCGTTCGGCAAATAAACATTACGTGCTGTATAATACATAAATCATAGGCTTAAAACAATATTTACATTATCGGTAAATGTAATAACACGAGTCTAAATGCGACTTGTATTTTTATGTTGTTTCACGAATGGACGTTCGATAATACGAAGCACCAGATTATTACAAACAGACAAGTTCAGTTTTCAGAAGATAGGTACAGATAAGAAATTATTACGTTTGTTTATTATCAAGAAAATAATCGATAAAATTATATTTCATTCAGAAAAGAAAAGTTAGAGATTATTAGTGCGACGTTTAAATTATTATATTAGGTCCATGGCCGGTAATTACAAGTTTTTGTGGTCAAGGTAGATACGCGGAACCGGTCTCACACCCACAAAATTCTCGGGAGATTATAGAATTCGCGAAAGCTTTAAGAGTTTTATTGTTGTATCGAAGTAACAGAGAACTGTCATTTCTATATACATATTATTATACATAGATGCATAATTTTTTTACAATTGCAGAAGTATTAAAGAAAGGATAACATTTCAAATAATTACTGAAATGGCTTTTTTTCTATATAAGAAATCCCTTCTTTAATGAATTTTATATTTTAAAGTTTATGTGATTTTACAATGAAACTATTTTGTTCTAGGAATAAAAGCCACAATTGACGGATAATGCTATAATATATTATTATATTATACTGTTTTTCAATGTAGTTCAACATTTATTTCTTGTTCTTTATTTTCCCCTTCTTTTTTTTTAACGCTGGGGAATTCATTTACGGATACCCGGTCGAAGTTCTTTATTTTCCCCTACCCATTCATTTTCGGTATAATGTAGATTATGGTTGGCTTAAATGTAAAATAATATAATGTAATCATATTCTAAAATTATTTTCTCTATTATCAGAATATGTCTGGTAGAAGATGATTTATAAAATCAAATAACTCGCAAGCAACGCGGTTTCTTTGTTTAATATTGTTAATATAAATTACAATACTATTTAAAAAAACTAGTTTTTGTGGTTACATAACACATTATGCCACTGCACTGTACAGGCTACATTACCTGCTGTACATAATATTATTTTAATAACTAAGCCGTCCTATCTTAATAATACAAATAGACTAAAAATATATTTCTTCACTTTTTTGCCAATATTCATCCCTATACGTAACGCTGTACATCTACAGATTAGATTGGAATCAATATTTGATTATTTTTTTCCTACCTATGCTGATAGCCTTGAGAGGCTATTTCAGCTTTTCCTTGACGTGTGGGCTCAAACCGGGAGTGTTGCTGACACTGGTCCTAGCAAGAGCAGTGCTTCGCAGAATCTACCACCGGACTGGAAACGCGACCCACTGAGAAAATCCGGCGAGACACTCAGTTGGCTGTGTCTATGGGTTAATTCACTCGTCGGGCCCTTCAAGCGACGGGTTCGACGAGGACGGTGACCGGTGTTTGTGGTACCTAAAAGCACCGTTAATGGATTGGGAGGGTCCGTAATGACGTGCAATATTTGATCATAACATCCCCGAACAGACAAGCCATAGTCTTAAATTATTCTGATGCTAGGTATATTATCTTTTAATTCTTAAGTTGTCGGAGAAATAAACGATATATTCGTGTATATAAATTTTTTAGATGTGAAAATTTCCCACGTTCTCATGCTAAAACGGACTTTCTTACTCTCGGATCAATGTAAACAAGTTTCTAAATATGTGTATCCATATGGAGATGCATAATCTTAACGGAGCGGACATGTATGGTACCCTAACGTGGGCCGGGGCTCCGTAAAGGTCGTTACTTTATTAAGTTTATTGCACTCTGAATAATCGTGAAGCTTAACATGTAAATATTATTATTATAAACGTTCGTTCTGTATGCTTTACCTACTTTCCCAAACGATCTTGTTTGATCCGAGACATTTTAAATCTCATTGTCTCATCTATACTTCTATACTAATATATAAATCTGCAGTGGTTTTTACGGATGTTCCGTTATAACTATTGAACCATGCATCCGATTGACTTGAAACTTGGTGTCCATGTAGAAAATACATGTACTTAATGGATAGGCTAATATTTATATGAGTGTTGGACTCCCTACAACAGTTGCGGGGCGTATGAGAACCTTTGTGGGGGTGAGAAATAATAATGTTAATTTTAAATGCCCAGCGAAGCGGACGGGTACAGCTAGTATCTCATACGAGGCATAAAACTTGAAAGCATCAGTCATATATTTTCACCGCTTCCGTTAATTTGCTACAGGAACTGATCGTTATGATGGCGTAAATACCGCTGCTGTTAATGAGTGGTTATTTTTAATGGCACGATGGGTGAACTAGCACATGCCCGACTTGGTGCTAAGTGGGCATCGGAGTCCTTAAACATCAAACATAGTATTAATACCGCCGCCCATATGGTAACATGAGTTCTAAGTCCCCGTATTGTATCGCACTTTTAAATCAAAATATATTGATGTTCACGGTTCAATAAAACAGAATTACTTGCCTGTTTCAGCTCACAATAAGCCCCACCATTTAAACGATTTAACTAAATCTGAATTTTCTGGGAAATACCCCACAGGAAAACGCTCTAATTAGGCAACGCCCACAGCTGATAGGCAATAATAATAATGAAAAATAATAATTCTAAATTAAACAAATAATTAACGCTCTATCTATTAAATATTTGTTATTAAAATTTAATTGCTTATTCGAACTTCATGCAGTTTAAGCTATCGTTTCAAATGTTATGCATAATTTTTGAACAGTAATACCCAGTTGAAATATTATTCGTTTTAGTGATATTATTAGATAAAACAAGTTAATGGCCTCGTCAAGCTAGACATCACAACGCGAATGCCGATACCTACCTTGAGACGTGAGGTCTAAGACTCAATTTTAGGAGAAAATAACAGACTGTATCCTCGTCCTTTTAAGTAAAAACGTGTGTTTGCTTTCCTACATATATATATAACATGTATAACATTTGCACTTACTTGCGACACAAATTAATCATTCTAACAATTTTATTGAGTACTTTGAGTGTATTTTCAAGGAATTATAACACGTTATTGTGTGGATTAATCAGTTGATTGAATTTGTTCATTATGTTGGATCATCATAAATATACCTATATCTCTTCAGCGATTTTGCTTTGGATTCTTTGCTTACCAAATCGATGGTGGCCTAAGGGCTCAACTACGAGCGGACTGGTTGGTAAAATCACGGGCTTAACCAGAAAGAATTGCTAACACTGACCCTAGCAAGAGAAGTTTTTGTGAAGTCGTCGTGGCCTAGCGGATAAGACGCCCGATACATTTATGTTGAGCGATGCACCGGTGTTCGAATCTCAGGCGGATACCAATTTTTCTAATGAAATACATACTCAACAAATGTTCACGATTTACTTCCACGGTGAAGGAATAACATCGTGTAATAAAAATGAAACCTGCAAAATTATAATTTGCGTAATTACTGGTGGTAGAACTTCTTGTGAGTCCGCGCGGGTGGGTACCACCACTTTGCCTATTTCTGCCGTGAAGCAGTAATGTGTTTCGGTTTGAAGGGTGGGGTAGCCGTTGTAACTATACTTGAGACCTTATAACTTATTCTCAAGGTGGGTGGCGCATTTACGTTGTGGATGTCTATGAGCTCCAGTAACCACTTAACACCAGGTGGGCTGTGAGCTCGTCCACCCATCTAAGCAATTAAAATAAAGCAATGTTTCGCTGAATTTACCACCGGATCGAAATTGCAACCCGCTGACAAGATACCGCGATAAATTTAGCGGGTTAAGATTTTTTATTAACAGATCTACAATGTGCCAAACCGAATGTGTGGCTTCGTAAAATTTTAATGGAATATAAGAAAAATAAATCATCATAGTGCGATAAACTATTAATATCACAAAAGCTATATGCATGGTACGAAATATGTTGTCGGTTTTTTTAAAAGCAAATTTTTCACTACCATTTCCCGTACGCGATCTCTAGTAAGCCGCTAAGATTTCCATTTAAACAAAGTTATACGGATAATATAAGAAAAGAGCAGTCCAATTTAACATAATCACTGATATTAACAGATTAACATTATTACTGGTGGTAGGACCTCTTGTGAGTCCGCACGGGTATGCACCACCGTCCTGCCTATTTCTGCCGTGAAGCAGTAATGCGTTTCGGCTTGAAGGTTGGGGCAGCCGTTGTAACTATACTGAGACCTTAGAACTCATATCTCAAGGTGAGTGGCGGCATTTATATACGTTGTCTATGGGCTGTGAGCTCGTTCACCCATCTAAGTAATAATAATAAAAAAAACACAATGTATTGTTCGTTGATAAACAGTTTTATTGGTACGTCCAGTGTTTACAAGATCAGGTTTTTGTAATTGGCTTTGCGACTATCTAGCTAGGCGTTGCGTTTTATTGGTTTCCTATCGTAAATCACGAGGTCGCACACATCACAAAATACGTGTTGTGATGAACAAATAAATACACGAGCAGTTTTTCGTGAACAGTATGGAATAGTATAAAATGCTACATTAGGCTGGAACCACACAAAATTTAATTAAGGATCTTTAAAACGTTTCAGTGTATGCTAGTTACTACTATCTATTGATAATAATATAAAAATGAATTGCTGTTCGTTAGTCTCGCTAAAACTCGAGAACGGCTGGACCGATTTGGCTAATTTTTGTCTTGAATTATTTGTGGAAGTCCAGAGAAGGTTTAATAGGTAAATAAATATGAAAATTCTCGGAATTAAATAAAAATAATAACCATTTTGTTTTTCCTTTGATGTGTCCCCCGTCGGACGGATTCCTTTTGTTTGTTTTAAGTTTATTTTATACAAAAGCTTAGGTTTTTTATTTATCGATTGGAGCACTACGGGTCTGCTAGTTAGTAATAAAAAAAAACAAGTCAAATATATTTTTCTTTAAATTATAATACATATTGGATTATGTTATAAATTCAACGAACACAAGAAGCAAAATACAAAAACACATAAAAAAACTAAGATATACCCATATTTTAAGTGGGAACTAATAATAATAACTGGGAACAAATCACGCACGGTCATCCGGACCCAATTTAGGATTCCCTATGTCATGTGAACTAGAGACTGACATACATATTTATTTACGTTTAAATATATACTCATAGAGATAATAAACATAGAAACAAAGAGCAAACAGACATGTTTATTACACAATGTTTGTCCGATTTGGGAATGTAACCCACGACCCTCGTTACAACAGTCAGGGCAGCTAATTACTGCACTACCACTCAGTCATAGTCATATTTTAGTAAATATTTTTTACATGGCTTAGTAAAGAAATATAACGAAGAGTTGCTGAAATTGTAGTCGTCGTGGCCTAAGGGATAAGACGTCCAGTGGATTCGCATCTAGCGATGCAGCGGTGTTCGAATCCCGCAGGCGGGTATCAATTTTCTCAAATGAAATATGTACGTATTAAATGTTTGAGATTGACTTCCACGATGAAGGAATAGCATCGTGTAATAAAAATCAAACCCGCAAAATTCTAATTTGCGTAATTACCGGTGGTAGGACCTCTTGTGAGTCCGCACGGGTAGGTACCACCACCCTGCCTTTTTCTGCCGTGAAGCAGTAATGCGTTTCGGTTTGAAGGGTGGAGCAGCCGTTGTAACTATACTGAGACCTTAGAACTAATATCTCAAGGTGAGTGGCGCATTTACGCTGTAGATGTCTAGGTATATGCTCCAGTAATCACTTAACAACCAGGTGATAAAAAAAATTAAAAAACTATAACAGTTTTCATCAGTGTGGCAGCCGACTATAATATCGTAGTGTATATATTGTTTAAGAAGATCTTACGAATTTTATATTATGTAAAACGATGAGTCAATTTATCTAGAAAATGATGGCTGTATATCAGAGTAAATAAATATGAAATAAGCTATTTATATCCGTGTGGTATATGTATTTTGTAATTGTATATTAAATCCCACATACTAATGGTTTATGCAATGATAGCTTCTGACAGCTATTCCACTTGTGTTCAAATGGATATCTACGATCTTATGATGGTACAGATCAAGTTTTAATTAAGCTTAAATGGTAAAAATAAAATTGTTACTTTATGTATGTAAAAATATTATATTTATATCTAATATTTATGTATAACTAGCTGACCCAGCAGACTTCGTAGTGCCTCAATCGATGAATAAAATACCTAAACTTTTGTATAAAATAAACTTAAAACAAACAAAAGGAATCCGTCCGACGGGGGACACATCAAAGGAAAAACAATATTGTTATTTTTATTTAATTCCGAGCATTTTCATATTTATCTACCTTTTAAACCTTTTCTGGACTTCCACGAATAATTCAAGACCAAAATTAGCCAAATCGGTCCAGCCGTTCTTGAGTTTTAGCGAGACTAACGAACAGTAATTCATTTTTATATATATAGATAGATAGATAGATAGATAGATAGATAGGTAGATAACAATTTGTCCTAACATTTTTCACTCACACAGAAGTGTACAATATGAAATAGCTTTCACTCTTAAAATATAAGTTACATTACTAATGACTGTTTAGAAATTCGATTGTTTTTGGTTGTCGAGATGTAAAAACGAGCTCAAGACCCACCTAGTGGCTATTGTAGTCCATAGACTTAACTTACGTGTTACCAGCCAATCTTGATGCGTAAGCTTGAACACGCCAATGTTTTAATGTGAGTGATATAGCTTCTCAAAACCAGTGTGCTGAGTGCGATTTTCTTAACGTTCTCGATAGCGTAAAAGTTAACTCAAATTTGTATGGAGTTGGAACAGCGCCCCTAGCGTCAAACGTAGGCAAACGTTAAGCACAGAGAACACAGGAGTACTTCTCGGCAAAAATAAACTGAATCGTGATGGTGCGGGATTACGAAACGTAATAATACTAATGAAATTAAATACTGTAATATAATATGAATAAAAATTAATTTAAAAGACTCCTGTGGCATGTACAGTTTAACTTTAGTTGATTGCGCTGAAACCCTTTTAAAAATGTATCGACGGTTTATCAGGCCCATTATGAGTTGATACGTCGTAAGCGAACAGCGATCTGTTTTATTTCAAAATAAAATCTCTTTGTACCTCCCGACAAAATATAAATTAATTTTAAATTATCGCGCCCAGCAACAGTATCGCCTCAGTGGTTCCCTTCTTCTCCCTTTGGTACGTTATTTTAAAAACACATATTATTTAAAGAGACAGACTTTTTGCAAAAACGAATTCGTCGTTGACTATTGGATAACAATCTGGCAAATTTATATCAAGCTATGCGACTATTCCCAGGTTTCAAATGCAGCAAAAATTTGCAAATGTCAGTACAATATTTTCTAAGGGATTAAACACTTAATACATGTTCACGAACGATTCACAATGAAATAATAATATCGTGTAATAAAAAAAAAAAATAGCCATATAAGCCTATATGGATCACCTATTTCTGCCGAAATTGGGATAACAGTCATACAACCTGTCTCAAGATATCAAATTAATATCACGTGAGACGTCAAATGGTGTACACGCTTAAAGCATTAAAAAAAAACAACATCGAAATAATTTGTAAAGTGAGGTGGTAATGAGAAACATGTGGATATCTCTTTTGCACACCCGCACTTTAATGGGTGTGACGTCACGAGCCATTATGTGTAGTCTTGTTTCTGTACTTCACAATGACCTCCACAAACAGAACTAAAACGTTTCTAATATATTTATTTCTGAACAGAATTAAAATACTTTTGCCGTTTTTGTTGTTAGATTGAATGGCGTAAATGGTTTTTTTTCTATTTTAAAATTAAACAAAAATTAGATAAAATTCCCATTTACCTAAAGGATGTAGCAAAAATGTTTCGGAGTTAAAGAGACGTTGATTCTTTATTATCAGAGTGCAACTATGTTTTCACATGAGTCTAACTAAAAACACAAACTATACTTCAGCTGTGAGCACACTAAGCTGTTTTCTGATCATTTGCGTTGCATAGCGCGCAACTCAAATAGCTATGTTAGTTCATTTTCATAATTATTATCATATCTTAAAATGCAAAAAGACAACGTCATAAAATTTATTAATAGGTTTTCAGAACCGCGTTAGTATTATGCAAAAATAATAAATCCTATTTATGGGTCGAGTCGTATCTTGTTATAGCTTTAAAACTCACGTAATAAAAGTTATGTATTTTTCAAGTACCTTAAAGCATCGTTATATGCATATTGAATAGGTATTGTTTTCAGTTTCTCGTGAAGCTAGTACATAGTTATTATGCGGTCGTTTATTTTCCTTTTTTCACACGTTGATGCTCCACCATAATGGCTAATACGAAGTATCTGGGAAAGGTCAAAGGTAAATTAGTAATTTGTTTTTCGCGATTTTTTGGCTGGGGAAACGAGCTTGCTGCCCACCAATTAGATGGGTGGACGAGCTCACAGCCCACCTGGTGTTAAGTGGTTACTGGAGCCCATGGACATCTACAACGTAAATGCGCCACCCACCTTGAGATATAAGTTCTAAGGTCTCAGTATAGTTACAACGGCTACCCCACCCTTCAAACCGAAACGCATTACTGCTTCACGGCAGAAATAGGCAGGGCGGTGGTACCTACCCGTGCGGACTCACAATAGGTCCTACCACCAGTGATTACGCAAATTATAATTTTGCGGGTTTGATTTTTATTACACGATGTTATTCCTTCACCGTGGAAGTCAATCGTGAACATTTGTTAAGTACGTATTTCATTCGAAAAATTGGTACCCGCCTGCGGGATTCGAACACCGGTGCATCGCAACAACGAATGCACCGGACGTCTTATCCTTTAGGCCACGACGACTTCAATAGATTAATAGAATTCACATTGGAACAACGGCTATCCCACCCTCCGAGTAAATTGCTCCGTGATACAAATAAGTAGGACATTAGTATATATTATATGCTCGTTCAGACTCAGACAATGCTCTACCAGTGCTTTTGATGAATAATAAAGGAAAGAGTTGAGGAAATTAAGTTGAAAAAATTTGAGTCAATACTAAATTCATGATGAAATAAAAGTAGCATCTCTAAACAAGGCCGAGATCGACTGTTTTTTTTTTTGTTACTAGACAGAATGTTTACTTTCATGTAAGATTGTAGTCAAAAGACCTACAAAAAAAGAAACATACTTTTCATATTGACACTTTTTTCTCATGTTCAGTAAATTTTAATACTATCTGTATGTACAAAGCAATTAGAAACGTTATCTTACAGCTCATAATAAAAAAAGTAAATAGAATAATAATATAATGTATCAGAAATGAGTCGACTATTATCAAAGCCGGCAATCTGACTTTTGGACAATGATTGGTAAATCAGAAAAACGAATTATTGACTTTGTATTCCATTGGCAGTCACAAAACTCTTCGGAACGACATCTTAGATAAATAACAGGTTAACTATTAACCTTTATTTAATGCAGGTTTTGAACCGTATTCTTTGAAGGAGACGATTATATTCAAATCAATCTGTATTGACAAATCAATAAATTTTTTTTGTCCAAATGCACAGATTGCCACCTTTGATAATAGACGACTCAAATATCGTAGCACGATTTTTGTAGTATGTGGGCGTCAAATTGTTCATATGTTTGAATTGCAAATTTGCTGTCTCTCTACACGGCAGACGAAAATTGAGTGTACGAACAATGCCTTGCCAAACTTCCTTTGTTCCTTGTAGGTACGTGCGCACGTATAAGCAAATAATATAATGTGGCGCCGATATAAAAAGGGCAAAGCTTAGTTACAGATGTGACATTTCATGCTAAAGTTAACCTCCATAAGTGAGACTGCTACTTATCTACACCTCTATAAGCGACAGTCGAGCTTTATTTATTTATATTATTTAGGAGTCCAGGAACAAATGACAAAAAAAATTACAAATTTAGCATCTGCTATTTTATGACTCATTCTTAACTTTCGTGGAACTTCTTATCATTGTTTTTGTATTTTCTCGTCAATATTGAACCTATTCTATTTCGTGAAATTAAATAACGTTATTATTTTATCGCATTATTTTCGAATGGACACGTGCGCCTGTGTACCGTCCTGTTTGTCAGACTTACTCAGTTTATCGTTAATCAATTGCGAAGGAAAGTTCTGATCTGCATCATGTCGAAACGGAAAATGAAAGTACTGCCATTAAGTGATAAAATTAAAATAGTGAATGCGTTTGAATCCGGAAAATCGCGAAATAAAATTCAAAGAGAGCACTAGCGAGAAACTCGGGTTAGTGAGAAACCTCTATAAGCGAGAATGAGATTGTGCTCCCTTGAACTCTCGCTTATCGAGGTTTGACTGTATATATTTGAACTATTTTAGTTTTGGGTATATTACACGGTAAAGTTTACAATACTTATAAGTTGTTTCAGAAACTATGTGTGAGAAAAACATTTTAATGAATTCCTATTATGTATATATATTGAGAATCATAAAACAATAATGAAATTATCTACTTTTCAATGTAAACACGATTGTGAATTCGTGATCAGTTGTGTAGTTCAAGAACGATCGAATTATCTGATGGCAAACTAGCGTCTGTTGTTTTATTCAATTACATGTGAAACAAGAAAATCATTCATTCATTAATCAGCTTACGTTATGCTGGCAGTTTACCATATTTAATACTTGTGTAATATTGTCTCATAACAATATTCAAGGCTTCAGCCATACAGAGATTTTATGTAAACAGATTATTAACATTTTCAAATTCGCATTGATTTCAATATTACGTGTTCGAAACTTAAGGTAATAAAATTCCTGCGAAGAATAAATTTTATTATCACATTTTACAACAAGAAATAGTAAGTTTTTATTCATAATTAACTATAGTTTAATCTTTGATGCGGGGATAGCTTACGTTTGTGTGAGTGAACTCTGCGAATGCGAACACACCCACCGAGACGCGCCGAATTTACGAACGATAGTTTTTGCCCGCTGTCGAGTGTCAAGGACGCACGCTTCTGTTGCTAACGCCACAGGCGAGCACGATACAAACGTGTTCGCGAGACGAAATTTTAAAATTACTTTTGAAAAAAAGAAAAAATAATCAGGCGTCCCGTTCAAGTTTGTTCGCAAAAACGATTACATTGAAATCTAATCGTATTAATATTGTTTAAGACTTCTCACAGAATGGTTGGAACCCATGCGTTTACGGAAAAGATTAATTGTCTTTGTGTATTGCGCAGAACTTTCAAAATTATGATGCACCTTCTTGGTTTTTGCTTCGTTGTTGTTGTATCACTTTCCATGTATCGTCCTGCTCTGAAATTAAATACTCTTTTCAGTATTTGAAGATAGTAGCTCTCTTACAATGATATCTACTGTGAATAAAAATTTAAAATAGTGCTTAGCGGTAGGTAGCGAAATTTTCTACTCTGGCATTGCTTCTGTACACTAGGAACACTAATCAGTGTCCTTCGGGATTTAATGGCTAGTAAAAATTAAACTTTTCGGATAGTACAAAACCCTTAATAATTAGTAAAAGGAGACTTCTTACACTGCCAGCTACTGCAAACATAATATGTGTTTTTCAATATTAAGCTTTTCATGTATTAAATTCATCGATCAATAGGCTTAATACAAAAAAAATTACAAATGCTATTAGTTGTATGTATTAGTTGTATATATGCAATATTTTATATGCATAATATATGCATAATATTATATGCAATAGTTCTAAAAACAAAAATGATAATGGATACTTATACCTAAAAATAAGACTGGAAACGAAACCATAAACATATTTTACCTAATTCAGTGGAAGTAGCAATTAAGCTTCGCAATTAAAATAAGAAAAAATATTTCATCAATTAGCATATTGATTTGATTGACTGGAACGAATTCATAAATATTTGGTACACTTTCAATTTTTTATTAATTAATATGACCTTTTTTCAAACATGATTTTTATTGAATCAATATGATAAAAATGTCGATATTAATACTTGTCGTAAATAACGTTATGACTTCATGTGGTACGGTTGCTTCGAATTTGAAATTGCATCAAAAACGGCTGGTTAAATTGGATAATTTGACTTTTCCATTATAAATTATGAACAGACGAATACACAACTAGACTGAAGCATATTTGACAAACAAAACGGTTTTAAATCTAAATTTTACTTTAAAAAAACGTTAGAAAGTACTTTACAGGTTTTTTTTAAATGTATTATTAAAACTAAATTTAAACTTACATGCAGAATGTTCTTGTTCATTTCAAAAAACATTAGCGAGTTTGATTGTACAAAACAAAAGCCTCAAAGCAATTATCTACATGACAAATTTACCGAATTTGTACGCGGTCGGCTCTGACATTTTAATTAATGTTGTTTGGTTTCCTTTTCAGATTCAGATAGAACTTGATACTGTTCGACTAATCTGTGGGTTTTACAGAATGAAGTTATTAGTTCGAGTCACGAATTCTTAAGGAACTTCTAATGAAAAATACGTCAGCAAGTATCCCATTTATTTAACAATTCAATGTACACAATGAAAATGTAGACACGTCAATGTATCTGTCCAACTCTAATATTATATAGGCCAGTGTCTTCTGAAATGAAAATAAAAGAAAGTTGAAGTATTCTTAAAATTATAATTCTATATAATATTCAAAACTAAATATTCAACACTAATTTTACAATAAACAATTGTGACACTGGATAAAGTGACAAATTTATATTTCCAATTAAATTATGAACTGAGTTGCATTTAAAATATGACTGTGACAGTAAAATTACATCTATTGTTACGCATAAGTTATAGATTAGGCCTCGGAACAATGCAAGTTTTAGCTTGACTCATTTTGTTTATTTAATCGAATGTTGGAAGGGATTTATATAAGAAGTAGGAAAATTTTACAAAAATTGGGAGCTTCGAGCAAATAATTAAGAAGGAATTTAAATAATGTAAAACTCCTTTTTTTCATATGAAGTAACATAGCATGATCTAAAAGTGATTTTGAAATTTTTATAGTTTTACCCCAGGCTTTATTCAAAACTGGGTCCAATCTCATATTCCATTTTGACCTTCAACAACGACCGCATTCAACGAGTTTGATTTGGTTCTCCGAGATTCTTTTATAGGTATACTAGCGACCCGCCCTCGCTTCGCTTCGGAAACATTAAAACACACATGAAACCAAAAAAAAAAAATAAAAAAAAAATAAAAAAAAGTAGCCTATGTTCATCGGGGACAATGTCGGCTTCTAATGGAAAAAGAATTTTTCAAATCGGTCCAGTAGTTTCGGAGCCTATTCGAAACAAACAAACAAACAAATCTTTCCTCTTTATAATATTAAGTATAGATTGTTGAGTGAGACATTGAGGTTATTGAAAATTAATTGATAAAGTAATCAATCAGTCCCAGTGTGCAAAGTCTAGGGTGTATTGGAAACGTATATTGTCTTATTCCAGTTTTACCACCATTTGACAAATGATGTAGGGTCGAATATCAAGGTCTTTTTTTCCCTACCTAAGCTGATAACCTTGAGTGGCTATTTCAGCGTAACCTTAACTAGTAGGTGAGCTCTCGGGGCTCAAACCGGAGTGATGTTAACACTGACCCTAGAAAGAGCAATGCTTCGCAGAATCTACCACCGGATCGGAAACGCGACCCACTGAGAAGATCCGGCGAGTAACTCAGTGGTTTGAAGAACGATCGTGACGTTAACATTGTCTGTGAGCTTAAATTACAGCACTGGATATAATCAGATTTGGAATGCGCTTTACCGTCGATAAATGTATAAACGATGAAAAAAACTTTAATGAGAATCGAATAATAAACAATAATAATAATAAAGAGCACTAATAAAAAATCGTAACCGCTAAAAACACAATTTGACCGTCAAAAGATTCCGTAACAACGTAATCTGAATTGAAATTTGTTGTTTCCGTTCGTAAATAAACGTTGGCTGCATTGTTTTTTTAATTCCGAACATGGCGGTGTTAAAAATTACGTCCTTCTCGGCACAGTGAATAACAATGAGAGGCTTGTATCCCCTACGTTATTATAAAACTGTTCGTTCACGTTACATTAATCTGTCACAAATTTTTGTACATTACTACTAGTGGTTCCGCAGTAGTCGAAATTCGACTATAATTAATTGAAATTATAAGTTTCAACATTATTATGGTCCTATTGTTACAAATTTCGCCAAGACTACACTATAGACAAATACTCGTAATATTAAAGATAAACAATACTAACCTATTTTCAATTTGACTACACACTTTAAGCAATAACAAAAGTTTGACAATAAGCAAAGAGTATATGTGTGTGTGTCAAATACATGGTAGTGTGTGTAATGTTTTCTTTATTGATTTAAAGTATCTTTTATGCCTTATTTTAAGAAAATATTAGCGTTTTGCACTTCTTCTCTATATTCTCTATAAGTGTGGCAAATTTCATACTCCTCCGTCCGCGCAATTTTTGTAAAAAGGGATACAAAGTTTTTGCTTCACGTATTAATATACATTATAATTTTATAGATTGCTTCCTTGGTATCGTCGCTGAATAGACTATTAATCATTTTGTTTCCGCGTTTCCGTATCTCTGCGTTGGATCGTGTTGCGTTTTGTACACGATCAATATTATGAAATAATTTATTGTTATTGAATTCAAATATGAAAATTATCTGCCTCGTTTCACAAAATTACCTTTTTTCATTATTCATATATTCTATATCTTCTTTAATCTATAAATATCTTAACACGTTCAAATTTTATTACTATTCTTTTTTTAAGTTTTTTGTTTATGTCGGTCCTCGTTCCTTCAATTGATTTCTATATTGGTTCCATATTTAAAAACTGAAGTTCAAATACATTCCAAGCCATGACGACTCTTATAAAATAATGTCAGCCTTGATAACCGGCGAAACAGTGTGAGCGGGCTTGACATTTAATATTATGTTTTTTAATATTTTTTCTATATTTACATGCATTTGGATAATTTAATGAAGCTACTTAGTAATATTATTAATTGAAACATAAGAAATAGTTTTTAACGAATATCTCCTCAAGTTATGCATATTACCAAGTAAAATTCGAGTTTGAAAATTTTAATATACCTCATAATATGTGACTTATTTTTTAGGACCAATGTAGCAATTTTGTGGGTTTCACAAGTGCACAGTTATCCCAAATAACATTTTATTACTAAAAATTTACGGATTCGAGCGTTTTGTACTAATTAATTCCAGAGAATTCATCACTATACCTAGAATATACCTTAAATACATACGTTTCAGGGATTAAAATTGATCAGCAAACCAAAAAGTAGACTGTTGTGTGTTTTGTAAGCAGCTAAATCATGAATAATCGAAATAGCAACTATGAATAAGTAAATGAAAAAAACTTATTTTTTGTGCCTTTAGCTAAGTTTAAAGCAATGTTATATAAATTACGATAATCATGAACAAATTTACTTAGAAAAACGCTATTAACTAGGCACATAAAACGTTATTACACAGCGGGTGCGGTCGAAACTAGGTCACCCATTTCACATCACTTCAATAACAAAAAGGCGTAACGATTCGTTTTCGTGTACATTTGTATACTCCTTCAATTCTATGTCACTTGACCCCTTGTGCTCAGCTTAACATTTTTTCATCCTTCCCTTTCACTCTTCCATCATTTATGATTTGAGGAAGAGGGAAAAAACCGTAATAAAACTTTCGAGAAAGCATCTCAATTCATAACTCCGACTTCACAATGAATGTGCATATTAAATTTCCTTTATGAATGCGTTTAAGGAATTTAAGATGTGGGTTTCTGCCGTAGTATACAGTGTGTACAACATATTTTATAGCATCATAAAGGTGCAGCTTTTTTTTATTAACATACATGTTTTTGTGTCAAAGAAGAAAATATGCACTTATATGAAGTTGTATAGAACGTTGAGCCATCGAAATATTTTTTGGATAATCTATATATTAAGACGTTAAGCAAAAACTTTATATCCCTTTTTACGAAAATTGAGCAGACGGAGGAGTATGAAATTTTCCACACTTATAGAGAATATAGAGAAGAAGTGCACAATGCTAATATTTTTTAAAAATAATGCATAAAAGCTACATTAAATCAATAAAGAAAACATTACGAAAACACACGCATGCATACTATTTATTGTCAAACTTTTGTTCTTGACTTCTGTTGTCAAAATGAGATTAAATATTGTTTGTCTTTGTTAATATTTTTTATAGTGTAGTCTTGGGGAAATTTGTGATTATAGAAGTATAAAATACAATCATAATAGTGTTCAAACTTAAAATTCCAATTAATTATAGTCGAATTTTGACTACTGCGGGACCTCTAGTAAATCCAAAAAAACATATCCAAGACAAACCTTTAAGTAAAAAAATGAGCGTGGGTATTCAGTATTTACGAGATTTGTCTTTTTATGAAAACGAAATAAATTGGTTCGACGCTATTATAAATTTCAATTTGGCAACACCTAAGGTAGATCCCACGCAAGGCACAGCGGATACAACATACTACGTAGGTATATTTATTTTCCCGTTTTGGGTCGACTTGCGGACGTCCTAATACCAAATGGTTGCAGTTAAATCAGAGAATGCCAGGAAAAATCTAGCTTGTTAAAATTTAATATTTAAAATCAAGGCTGTACATGCTTTTACTATACACGAATCTGTTTATCTTAGAGCAAAAAAAATCGACACATGGATTAATTTGCAGCAGATTATTCGGAATGTTATCAAGGTAAATCTCTGAATAAAAACTATTTAACTATTGTTAAACTCTTGTCCTGTAAGATATTAGGACGCGATCTGCTCTTTAGTCCTATTAATAAATAGTAATAATTTTCATTTATGTTGTTTTTTAACTAAAATATCTTTGCATAATTATGTCCAAACTTAATTTGCATATTCAATATATAAGGAATTCCGTAGCTATTTAAGCCCACGTCGACAATGTCATAGCTTCATTCAAACAAATCCCGAACAGATATTATTGCAAGAAAGTGCACCTACCGCTATATGTGTAATCTTGTTGATTTAATTATTTTAACCTTTAAATGTTGATGTTTATAATATGAAAATCGTCAATAAGGCGCAGCGTGTTTGCCCACATGTGTTTCACTTGTTCTTCAAGCAACCGTCTACCGATGTGTCAGAGATTTAACGTTACGTAAAATATTTCACATGTGCAGTAAGAAGCTTGAAATGGGTGCGGTGCGCCTAAAAAAATAAGAATAATCATTCATACACAATTGTTTGTGTATTACTAATGAGTTAATGACTTTCAAAGTCGGAGATGTATATGTATGTATAGTTTTAAGCTTTATAAAGCTTATTGAAAAAAGGAAAACGTATTCTTGTGTCCTAGGATCACAGTTATTATCGTTATTCAAAAAAAAATATAGTGTGATTGAATTTTGCTCCTCAAAATTTTGAATCATTAACTGTTTCTGCTTAATACTAACGGAGCGGCGTCATAAGTAATTTACTTATTATTATTACTGATAAAATGATGTATTCGAAAACAATACATGTTGCGGTTTACCCATTCTGTCTGTGTGCATATTATTTTCCCAATATATTAAATACGTACGAAGAACACAATATATTTGACCTTGGCTGTTGTTCATTTCTGACAAATATTTATTACTTCGTGGCGCATTTTCCTCGGGCTTCGCGACTAGAATGAGTAAAACCGCAGTATCTAGGTTACACAGGCTCCGTGCTTTATTGTGTATACGTGCGACAGATATGAGATACACTCGTAGATAGAGGCCAGGTCAAGGCGCATACCAGCTTTCGACTCCGCCCGTTTACACGGATCTGACACAATAGGCTCCTGTTTGATTCGAAATTCGAATATAATGCTGTCATAGGCATGGCCTAATTATGCGGCTTCACACTTCAATTTCCATATAATGTTGTCTAGTATCTACATCTATGTCGGAGAGCACGTTAATTGACTAATCCATGTACGTCCTTGCATTCGGTCGAGTTAATTCCCGACGATACCGCGCCCGTTCACGAACCGCGAACAATAGACGCGTTACACGGAAGAGCGTTAAAATTAAGCCGTAAACAAAAAAAGCGCGTAGTTTGAATTTTATGGCCAGCATTCAATTGGGAACTGTAAAAAGCGTTTTATTGGAGCAGCATCCTGGCTGTGGGGCCGGGATTTTTCGACGGGTATAATTAAAAATTTGGTCGCTTCGGTAAATCCGTAGGGCGTCTCAGATCCATCTGATGCCAACGGGAAGTCCACTGCCTTTAGCTACTACAATAACGAAACCGCCACAATTGTTTTTTAATTTTGATTCATGATCGTTTTTTTTTTGTTACAGGTCTAATTACAAAAGTTACCCGTGAAGACTTCTGTTAGAGGAGACTTTCAAGTGCCATTCGTACCCAGTTTACCAGACAGTGATCTAGTGATAGTGTTTACCCGTGATATTTAGACTTAGTCTAACGTGTTAGTACCAATAATTTTGTTTGAAAAGTTACCAAAATAAATAAATAAAAAGCAACAAAACTGGCTCCTTACAAGGATATAATGAACGCAACGAGCATGAGCTCTACTATACCGACAATTAAATGTGAGGATACTTCGCCATCGCCGGTTGCTTTAGGATCTGATGGAGAAAGTGGAACGTACAATTTGAGTGTTAATGTGAATCTAAGTGCTGCTATGATAAACATGTTGACCGCCGAGGGAACAAATACTACGCTTCGTACGCCGGAGATTGTAAACGATGTCATCACCATGACAAACCCCCTGGACCAGTATAATTACGAAAAGAATTCCAGTTTCAAGGTAATTAATTAGTAATTAAATTTATTTGCAACTAGCGACCCGCCCTCGCTTCGCTTCGGAAACTGTCATTTATTATTGATTTCTCCACTATTTAATGGATGTTATTATACATATAAACTTTCCTCTATCTATTCTCTATCTATTAAAAAAAACACATCAAAATCCGTTGCGTAGTTTTAAAGATTTAAGCATACATAGGGATATAGTAGGGATAGAGAAAGCGACTTTGTTTTATACTATGTAGTCAGGGAAGTCTTAAACTAGGCTGGGGCCCTTGGGCACACAAGAATTTGAGGCCCTTTTGGAAAGTAAAAAAAGCGAATGATAATAACATTTTTTTACTGAGTATGAGACCATTTATTATAAGTAATCAAATACAGTATGATATAATATGTCATTAATGATATTAGAATGCTCCTGGTTTTTTGGTTAAGATTTCGATAACGGTTTCTTTCGGGATTTCTGTTGAGCAAAATCTTCTATTATATGCATATTATATGCCTTGTAAATACCTTCTGATTACTGATTCGTGAAAAAGTGTAATGTGCCCGACAAAAATGTTTTGAGAATAAACGTGTGCGAGAAATTGTCGGTCTTTCGGGGCCCCCTGAGAATGGGGGCCCTGGGCACGGGCCCCGTGTGCCCTTATGGTAAAGACGGTATTGTATGTAGTGAAGAGTAGCGTTAAAAAATTAGAGTACAAAAAATGGGACTAAAGTTTCTTAATTCAAATTATATTGGTAGGCAGCGGCTTGGCTCTGCCCCTGGCATTGCTGACGTCCATGAGCGACGGTGACCACTTACCATCAGGTGGGCCGTATGCTCGTCTGCCTACAAAGGCAATAAAAAAAAATAAAAATAATAATAATATTGGTATTAAAGTGTCTGCGTTTAAAATTATTTCTTCAAAACAATAATTAAATTGTCTGTGGTGAAAGATTTTCGTTTTTTAAGTCCAAGTTATAAATATATTTTTTGTACACATACCAAATTAAAAATGTAATGCAGTAGTAACATTGTCGATGCTCATGAGTGACAATGATAAATTTAGTTTAAGTTGATCAAGATAGCCTGTCCTTCGGTGACAATAAAAATAGAACTAAGAATTTAACATTTAATTTAAAACTTTCAGTAGCGTAAAAATGTATATTTTATATGTATGTATGTCTTTCTTTGTACAGATCGATTTAGGGTAATCTAAACGCTAACTAATAATTTAATCGGTCAGTAAATAAATAACTTCAATCGGTTCTCATTGTCGATTCTTAGAACAGTACGCAATCGCAATGCAGTGCATCCTTCCCGCGCTTAGGTCACATCCAACCTCGTCTAGAATGTAAATAAGCGTTACAGGTATTTTGAGCTGTTGCCAACATTGAAACCACATAACCCGACCACGTGATCCCTTCCCCCATATAATCATTGGATAATACTTTTGCTGTCATCATGACAATTGGGACAATGTATGCAAAAACATAACTGATTTTTGTTGTTGTTGTTGTGCTGACGTGCTCACGGCTCCCCTGGTGTTATATGTTACCGGAGTCCATAGATATCAAAAACGTAAACGCGACCTTGAGGTACGAGTCCTAAGTCCCAGTTTTTAGTAAAACGGCTGCTCAACTGTTCGAATCGAAACGCGTTAATTGCTTCACGACAGAAATAGGCGGGGTGGTCGTACCTACCCGTGTGGGCTCACAACATGCCCTAACACCAGTGAATTGTAATAATCAGGGTATTTGCACTGCTTAACTTCCAGATCAGGCTTAACCTTTGTGATCGTTCCAACGACCTGGCTGTTCTTCGAAAGAATACTACTAACTGAATAAATTTATATCGTCGATCATTATGATTTCTTGATTTGAATCTTAAAGTAAAATCTTCGATTCTTTTATTATTCCTGTACATTACGCGTTAGCTGTTTGCTGAGTTTTAAATTAGTACAGCCGATGGGTAAGCAACATGAGGTCATGCACCTATTGCAGTCGATTTACACGAGAGAGCTAGACTCGTCGGCGCCGCAACACTTGATATCTGGTTATCTATATTTAGTTACAACACTATCTGTCTTATCGACGGCTGATGAGTAAAATCAGGGTTGCCGAATTTTAGTTTTAAATACTCCCGCGCAATTCGTGATTGTCAGCTACTGAGCTTTTGAAAATGTATTTGCGTTAGATATTATATTTTCCAAGTACCTACCTCGTGATCATGTTTTAATAAATTTTATGAGATTATTACTTCAAACTTAAAGTATTTGTCTAGCGCATACTGGACTGACTGTGATTAGATTCGTGATTTACTGTAGGAATACATGAAAAGCGAAAGGTTGATACTTTTAGGTCTGTAGTAAATTTTAATTTTTGTTTCATTTTTTTCACTTGTATCTTAAACTTGTATCTAGTCTATGCGGGTAGCCCTACACATACACAGTGATCTGGACAGACACGATTTAATCCAGTTTTCTCAGGAAAAACGTCAAGGCTGAATTTAGGTGTTGGATCACTTTTAGAAATATTGTGCGGCATCTGCTAATTAGAAGTTAATCGATACCTAGTTCGCTCGGCATTTTCATTTTCTTTTCGAAATAAACAACAAAATAAAAAAAAAACTACTTTAAATATATTTTTTTATTTTATTGTCATTAAGTTTAAAAAAAATACAAATTGTACATTGCAGGATAGATGACCAGTTTGTGCACTTGACAGAATCTATATATTAATACGTGAAGCAAAAACTTTGTATCCCTTTTTACGAAAATTGCGCGGACGCAGGAGTATGAAATTTTCCACACTTATACAGAATATAGAGAAGAAGTGCACAATGCTAATATTTTTTTAAAATAATGCATAAAAGATACATTAAATCAATAAAAAAAACATTATACACACTACATACCATGTATTTGATGCACACATGCATGCGTACTATTTATTGTCAAACTTTTGTTCTTGACGTCTGTTGTCAAATTGAGAATAGATTAAATATTGTTTATCTTTGTTAATATTTTTTATAGTGTAGTCTTGGCGAAATTTGTGATTATAGAAGTATAAAATACAATCATAATAGTGTACAAACTTACAATTCCAATTAATTATAGTCGAATTGCGATTACTGCGGGAGCTCTAGTTTATTTATATTCGCTGTTAAAGTTTCTCGATTTAATATATCAAAAGAGAGAAATGAATTCCCACACATGCGAACGTTAATTTGTCATTGCCCTTTATTGCTAACTAGAATGTATATATTTGTTGCATACTAAACAATCCAGAGCGGAAAGAAAACAATGGGTCATGTACGGCTAATTGTATAATTGTGCTATAAATTAGAAAAGCCCAATGCGACTAGTGATCACCAGACTGTTACGGGAAGTAATTTAGTTGAACGCGTTTAATACTCAGTTAGTTATTCGACATCTCTATGTAAAAGTCCACTGGCATATTATGAGGTACTACATACATTTTACTGGTGGTAGGACCACTTGTGAGTCCGCGCGGATAGGATAGTCGTCGTGGCCTAAAGGATAAGACGTCCGGTGCATTCGTATCGAGCGATGCACTGGTGTTCGAATCTCGCTGGCGGGTACCAATTTTTCTAATGAAATACGTACTCAACAAATGTTCACGATTGACTTCCACGGTGAAGGAATAACATCGTGCAATAAAAATCAAACCCGCAAAAATTATAATTTGCGTAATTACTGGTGGTAGGACCTTTTGTGAGTCCACACGGGTAGGTACCACCGCCCCGTCTATTTCTGCCGTGAAGCAGTAATGCGTTTCGGTTTGAAGGGTGGGGCAGCCGTTGTGACTATACTGAGACCTTAGAACTATATCTCAAGGTGTGTGACGCATTTACGTTGTAGATGTCTATGGGCTCCAGTAACCACTTAACACCAGGTGGGCTGTGAGCTCGTCCACACATCTAAGCAATAAATAAAATAAAAAAACACCAGGTGGGCTGTGAGCTCGTCCACTCATGTAAGAAATAAAAAAAAAGGTACATACGGAGACATGTGAGTTCGGTTGTCGTATATGTGAAGTGTAATTAACGAAAGAGCTTAGCCCGGTTAGAGCTTCGGAGTCTTGGTGATTAGCAGATCTTGTAAAATGTACAAAAACAGGTACCACCCTCTTGCCTCTTTCCTGATAAATAAAAAATCCGTTTTGAGGATTGAGATGATCACACATAAATTTGATTTGTTCGTGGCTTCAGTGACTGCTTATCAACAGGTGACTCTGTAAGTTCGTCTAACATACATCTTATTATCTTCTTTCTTCTTATATAAATAAAAATGAATTGCTGTTCGTTAGTCTCGCTAAAACTCGAGAACGGCTGGACCGATTTGTCTAATTTTGGTCTTGAATTATTTGTGGAAGTCCAGAGAAGGTTTTAAAGGTAAATAAATTAATGAAAATGTTCGGAATTAAATAAAAATAACAATTTTGTTGTTCCTCTGATGTGTACCCCGTCGGACGGATTCCTTTTGTTTGTTTTAAGTTTATTTTATACAGAAGTTTAGGTCTTTTATTTGTCGATTGAGGCACTACGAAGTCTGCCGTGTCAGCTAGTCTTAAATAAAAAGATAAAACATAATATTGCTTATGGTGATAATGATGTGAAGGCTATGTAATAAATAGTATAATCGGTTGCGTTTGGCCAAATCGAACTCATTTCCCTACGTCTTTTCAGAACGGAAGCGGAAATGACTCCAACTCTTCGATGTCTAATGGCTCGTCGGCCACATCACCGTCTTCAAGCACTCCGCCCAGCATACAGAAGGTAAAATCATATAAGGACAAACTCATTTTGAAAGTATTCATGGTACACATGAATTTATTAATCGATAAACTTTTAAAATTAAGCCTTCGTTTATTTATTCATTGAAATAATAGTTACAATAATTACCTTTTTACCATCATAATAATATTTTCTTAAAATATTGATAATCACCCGAGGTCAGAATTTATTATAAAAAGTTATATAATGCCTTCACAAAAAACGTTCGAGGCTTAGTCTATTAGTGTTTTTTTTTTCATATTGCTCTCTTAGTACATTGTTCGGAAAGCAACAATAGATGTATTTGGATACAAAAAAATTAAGACATCGCTCAAAACTGTATGACGTCTCGTAAAAAACAACTTCACGGCCGTTCTGATTTCGCTCTGTGTTATGGTAGACGCCTAATTTAATTATCCTCATTCAAAAACGTCTGAGAATAGATAGAACACATGAATTCGTACCTCGTCTGATAGACAACGAAGTGTTATGTAGCACGAAGGCCCGTGGTTTGTGGTATTATGCTAACTTGACTAACTTTGGGTGCGTTTAAAAGAATATGCAACTAAGGGTAGTTTCAAAACATTAAATACTTTTGTTGGGTCTATTTAAGCACATTGGCATTGAACAAACAATTTAGATAATAATATGAATAATTCCTTATTGAATATTTACAGATATCAGTAGACACACTCATGAATACTCATTAAATATCTTTATTTAAAGTCAAAACAATTTCTTGTTACTTGATATTTGAAATTCACATTTTAAGGAAAAAATTTGGATCACAAAAAAAGTTATACAACCACTTTTATGATTACTTTTCAGCAGTCTAAGCTGGTCTTTTTTTAGTAGTCTTACCTAATATACCAGACTAAGTTGCGTGAGTAAACCTCGATCTATCTTTGCATTCTTTAAAACGATTAGCATTATTTGCGGATCAACAATTGGCAAGCCGCATGCAATCAAAACATATTTTCAACGTGCAAAGCTATCTAATGAGTAGGCTTCTGTGACCTCGCATTCAATTAGCATTATTAGCGACCTGCCTTTTGAATAGAACGAATATTTTGGCATTCAATTCTATACCCACACTGGCTATAGTATAAATATTGATCAGATTAAAATGTTTTATCGATAAACGAAATAATTTGTATCTTCTGCGAAACTGTTCTACGAGGCAAGGCTTTGTAATTACTGGTTTAATTATCTGTTTAGGTACTTTGTCAATATTTCGTCACGTTGCCATAATAAATCGATGAACTGTGAGAGAACGCAATCGAAAAATTTATGTATACAATAGGTACAAAGATTATTCTAGTATCTTCTAGAAGTTCAATTATTTTTATCAAATACTATTGGTTTCATGAATTTGGGTTGATGCCATGTAACATTAACGCAATCTAGGTGTTGCATTTAGTGTCACAATGAAGCATGGCTTCCAGATAATGGCCAGATGTTGATTTTTCTAATGCCTATCCATATGATATGACATATCATTCAAACGAGGCTTGTGGAGAGTACCTAACGGTAGGCAGCGGCTTGGCTCTGCCCCTGGCATTGTTGAAGTCCATGGGCGACGGTAACCACTCACCGTCAGGTGGGCCGTATGCTCGTCTGCCTACACGGGCAATAAAAAAAATGCCTTTTTTAGTTACACTAAACTGAACCGCGGAGCGCGTCGTTGTTCTGCAAAAGATATTATAAGGCTATATGTGTGTAGGTAATTAATATTACCAAAGTTAGTAATCATAAATTATAATCTGTAATTACAATCTATGTGCGAATAAGTTTTATAATTCATTCGAGTGATTCGTAATTGAATATTTCTGAATGAAAAAATGTTTGAATGTGATTTTAATATTGATACATATTTTCCAACATTGAACAATTTATTATAGTAATTCTCAATAATAAAGTTGGATAAAATGCAATTATGCATTTTCGTATCGCCATACTTTAGCATTAAATCTTAGTCCTATTACTACTATTAAAGTCTTTTATAGTTTATCAACAAAAAACTACTAATTCTTGAAAATACTCAGTTTAGAATCTTATATAATATAACGGGTTTTATTAGTGTCTTTAAATCGTCAACAATTTAGTGTGGCGTTTTGTTTACCACGATATATCTTCGTTATAAAATTTTAGTTTATTTATTACTTGTACTTCAGTCAAACGTAATTTTTAATGTGTTTGTAATATTTTTTTGTGCTTATTATGTCAGTTTATTTATTTCATGTGGTTAACGCTAACGCTACACTTGCAATGTAGTACATCTTCTATACGACCTTGATGAAATCATCACATCGAGGTGAAGTGACCGTGAATCACGATATTAAAAAATACACGCACGACCCACACATATTAATTCACCGGGATATAATTGTAAAGTTTATAGAACGCATTCGCACTCATTAAGCTTTTATAATGCAAGAATGGAACAGGTATAGTTTACAATGTTACGTAATGTTTATGAGGACCTCCGATTTTATGTAGTCGATGATTTATTTATTGCAACGGTTCATTTAAACGCTTTAAACATGTAATTATTATGAAGCGATGGGTATTAACTTCTGATGTATTATTATTCAGTGGAGGCTCCTTCAAAATTACATTTATATCCGTGATTTTATTACAGCGGAGCGATGTTAAGAAGATTACTAGTATGACGATTTATTATTTAGCATAACAGAGACTTATGTAAGATTTTCTTAAAAAAATATATGACATTTGAGTTAATTAAAACAGAACACTCTCGCAGAATATTATTTTTGAGGTTTTAGTTGATTTTAAGTTTAGTCTTTTAGATATGTACCAAGTAGTTCTATTGTTCACGGCATTTCTTATTGAATTGTAACATTAAAACGTTTTTCATTCATTTTTCAGACGTGCTCGGAACTTATCAAGGCTGGCCTGAAACTGTCCATTGAATCGAAACGCAAAATGTCCGGTAGCGATACAGACGTCAGCGTGAAACGACTCAAAAAGGAAGAAAGCGATGAAGATTACGATAGCAGTCACACGCAACAAGCCAAAAATGAAGGGGTAAGAATTAAACTCTTAGTTACCGTTGCATTAGGACCAACGCTAACTTTGCAGTTTCGGTCGATCGACTGTAAATACCTTGAAACTCTGGCGGATGGACGAGGATTTATTGTAAGCAGCAACCCTTGGTTACAGAACAACAGGACGACCGATAGCCATCAGGAACTGTGTGATCTACTTGACTCAATGTATACGGGAAAGGTAGGAATGATTCGTAGTGACGGTCGGCCGACTTTACACTGTTTTTATCATTTATAAATGTGTTTTTAAGAAGCGCCGCGTAGAAACAAGACTTGGCAATCTAATCGCCAGTCTATGATATTGACTAATCCAAGGTGAAACTGTTGAACAGTTAATATTGTTATTTGGATAATTATATATAAAAAACACTTAGTTATAAACGAATAATATAGGATTTAAATGAAAGTGAAGTTGAAGGCTATAATTTTTCTTAGCAGTGTTAATGGAGAAAGTTTGTTTGTAAATAGAAATTGAATGATTATTAAATAAAAGGATGTGTGGTATCGTGGGACACCGGATAGGAACGAAGTTCCTTATTATAAAAATATTGATTTTAAGTTTTATTCGAGGTATAAAGAAAATAATTATTCGGGTATACATTTTTTATTATGATTTTTTTATTGATTTTGGGGAAGCTTAACGACAGAGGGAAGATCTTCCACCGAGCGGTTGATATTGCTCGGTAGACCGACGGTCCGAGGTTTATATGATTTTCTCATGGATACCATTATCAAAACTGGGCTAAATTGAAATGAGACCACACGGAAAGCGTCAGCATTCTAATAAAAAAAGAATCATCAAAATCGATTCACCTAGTCAAATGTTATGAGGTAACAAACATAAAATCTTACGTTACGGACGTTTTTTTCCCGGTTAGGGTACCCCTCTGCATCGTCCCATAAGGAACTTCGTTCCAAAAAAACTAGTATGGAATTAAAAAAAAAATACACGTGCTTAGTGCCTTAAATGTTAGAAACATTACTTATCTACACTCGAACCGGTACAGCTGAGGTCTGCACTCGACAAAAACTTAAAATCATTGAATACCTACGGTTCGTACCCGTTAAGGCGGTGGATTGCGCTGTCAGTCACAGTCCATTCATAAATCAATCATAATCAATACGAGTATTGTCAACTACTGGCGTTTTTAGATCGTCACAAATTAAATGCTAACTGAATCTAGTTCTAAACTCAGCTATCTTCGAACTGGGCAACAAGAAACAATCTTGATAATGATAAGCTCAGGTAATTGAATAGAAAGTTGTTTTTATCAGCGCAGACAGTAAGATGGTTTGTTGTGTAGAATACAACACCCGGCGGGCTGTAATTCATTTGCTTGTCTCCAACATATTAAAAACTTAAAAGTAACTATTTTAGCCAATACATAAATTCATTCTTATGTATTTTTTCCGATTTGTCTATTCCTCTTAGTTTTACCACTAATTCGCGATACAAACAACGAAGAGTAATATTAATTAACCGCAGAATTCTGTTTCATTGAAGATGTTCTATGACTATTAGTTCCTAGGAGTCATGTTCGCAATTGTGTCACATTAAAATTTAATTTAATTTATAACAATATTCTATCCGCATACATAAACGCACGTGAATAAAACGTTTATTGCATCACGTTTTGTTATCCTATGTTTATATTAATATTATAGAGCTCAACGCCTACATTCTTTAATCCTTGTCATAAATAGTCGATCTTGGAAACTAAACAGCTAATAATATACCAGCCATTCGTGATGACGTACATTTTTAAATATCGATTTTCATTTTGGTTTTTGAATTCATCGTTAACTTAAGACAGCTTTAATTGATCCGAATGAAGAATCGATTTTATCGATACGATCCTGTGAGATGGTACATTTTGCTGTCCACAAAATGAGGTGCCATGGTTTAAAGGAAAACCTTTAACTATGCACGAATGATTGCTAATACTGGTGGACTGTTGCATTCATAATTCAACGGTTCGATTGAAGTTTTACGAGCCGACGAAGAAGGCATCGCAAATGTAGACATGGCAGGCACTTCACTTCCTGAATTTGAAAGGCTTTGGCATTGAGAAATTATATGCATATCGATTACGTGGGTAGGCTGCAAGGAGTCTATTTGAATACGTTCGGTTTTACAAATTTAATTTAACCAGTACTGTCTTAAAGATCATTTTCATTGCGTTTTTATAGTGGAATTGTTATATAGAATCGACAGTTTATCTCTATCAGAAGGGTGGGGTAGCCGTTGTAACTATACTGAAACCTTAGAACTTATATCTTAATGTGGGTGGCGCAATTTGCGCTGTAGATGTCTATGGGCTCCAGTAACCACTTAACACCAGGTGGGCTGTGAGCTCGTTCACACATCTAATCAATAAATAAATAAAGTCGTTAGAGAGCGATCTTCCCCAAACCAATTTTAGTTGTCATATAGATCTTCTTTCAAAAATATCTCATGGTCTCGTTTTTTTTTTTTCGTAGCTCACACCGGAAGACGAAGAACGGAGGCGGCGTAGAAGAGAACGGAATAAAATCGCGGCTACAAAGTGCAGAATGAAGAAACGCGAGAGAACCGTCAACTTGGTCACGGAGAGCGAGGTCCTCGAAAACCAGAATATTGATCTCAAAGCACAACTGAAGGTACTACTTTTTTATTTAGATTATATTAATAATACATCTTATTACCCACTGCTTCAAATATAATTTGCTTGTCGAATATTTATTTATGTTCAAATAAAATGTATCTAAATCTAATCAGTCGTATGAAATATCTGGTATTTATTTTGTAACTTCTACGTTCTACGATTTAAAAGCAAAGCAGTACTTAAAGCTTGGACAAGGCTTCTGGTTTGCAAAGTACTGCTTTCATTTCTGGGTCAGAGCTCCCAAATCTTGGCTTGGTCATCGACTTGGATGTGTCCCTGGCGTTGCTGATGTCCGTGAGCGACAAAGACTATTTACGATCAGGTGCATTGTATGCTCGTCTGCCTAAAGTCAAAGAAAACAATAACAAATTACATCAAACATAATAATTTCTTCTAAGGAGAATGGACAAAATGATTTTTTTTACAAACACGTATCCGCTCAAGGTAATTTAGGTGGAAACATTTCGGTGCATCGAATTATTTTATCAGCCGTGACGCTAGCAGTCACTGATAACGGTAAAGTCAAGTAACCACTCATTAATGTTAATTGCGCTTGCTATAGAAAGCCCGATAAGGACACTTGATAAAATTCAAGCAGATGTGTGACAGTTAATAAATATTGTTATAGGATTTGGAAGTTCAGAAGCGGCAGTTGATTGACATGCTGTCGCTGCACGCCGCATCGTGTGTCAAGAACAATTCAACAACGAGGCAATCGCCTACAATGCAGTACAACATGATTCGTTCTTACGATTCTCCATCAACATTCCCCTCTTCGTTTGAAGCACACTCGCCATACATCCGACCCGAGTCCGCGAACATACTCGCATCAAGTTACACTTGCGCTACGCCGATAGGTGACTCTTCCGTGGACACGATTTCATCGCTGGACTCCATTTACCCGGCGCAGCAGTTGATTGAACAAGAATACAACAGGCCCGACAGCGTTCTTAGCCTGACTCCAACCTCGGATCCCAATTTCGTGACCACAGACGGGTTCCTGCCCAAAGCCACGAACCTCCTCATTCCGATTGACGCAGAGCAGGAATACTACGATCCTGATGTGAATTATAACTTGGCGAGCAATCAACAGTGCCATACTTATCCCGGATCGGCTGCAGACGCACAGACTAAAATCAACAACGGCCTGAACGATGGGTGTCTCGTTTAGTTTCGGACACATCTGTCGATCACAGTTCATTTTTGTCGGGTCCAAAATTTCTTTCGACACGTATACGTATATTTTAAGCTTTGGATATAAAATTCGAAATAGAGTATCACCGTTTAATTGTAATTCGCCTTGTCTTCTTTTATATACTAAAAAGTGTCGCACGAAAAATCACATAATCTGGTAGTGACGTGAATTGATCGTAAAAATTGATATTTACCATTCATCAGTGTGTCATGTGCCGTAAATAAGTCATAATAGACGTTCTATTACATAGTTCATTAAAATTGTTGTCAATAAAACCGTTTTATCTCGTAAATAACAAAAACATAAAAGTTAAATGGACGGAGAATTTATTTCGAAACGCATTCGTATGTCTACTGTGTAGAGCAACAATGTAGAGTTAGTGTGATGCCTGCTGTTATAACTGCGATTTTTTTGTCGTAAGAAATAAGATTTTTTGTGTAAAATTCAAGGTGCTTCTAATTTCAACACTAAAGCATTGAAATGAGATTTGTTTATTGTTAAAACGCGTTGTGAGAAGTCACATTTACTGTCTTATAACATTCAGATGTGAGCTGTGAAACAGTTCTTTAGGTAGGTCCATTAAAATATATTATTTAGATGTTAAAACCTAACAATTACCATGTTTGTTTTAATTTCTTTCAAGTTCTATAATTTTGCTTTGATTCGTTTTAAAATGTTTGGTTTTTGAAAGATCTGATTATTTTTGTATGGTGCAATTTAGTGTACGAGTAGTTGGTGTTTTTTTTATCACTATCGATTTATGGAATATTAAATTTACTGCCTTCTATTGAAATCTTAGACGCATAACGTAGTTCTAGTCTAAGGAAAATAAAGAAAAAAGAAACGCCCAAATCAAGGAATACATTTATAAAAATAGCATCACATAGATATTGTATATAGTTTAAATGTTTAGTACAAAAACATTTTGAATACCTCCTGTTAAGATTCCAAATCGTAATAGTTTTGTTACAGATTCATATTATTTTATATTTTATAATTCCAGAATATAAATTCGTTATCGCATGTAAGATAGTTTATAGATTAAGGTGCTTTAACTCAGGATAAATCGTGATATAATATTTGTTTTAAGCATTATAATGTTGATTACTAATTTATAGAGGCGGTATCCATTATTACTTTTAAGATTCCATATTTTAATAAACTCGATTATGAATTATTGAAACAATTGTTATTCTTATACATCGTGAATGTGAAAGGAAGAAAGGACTGAATTTAATGGCCTTCATACATATATGTACAGTTGATACTTATATAGTTTTTCGAGCTTGCAATGTGCAGTATCGAATTATCCCGCAAAACATTGTAAAATTTATATTTTGTTATGAAAGATAATACGTTTACGTGTTACTTGTTTAACGATTTAACCCAAAAGATAGCAATCTAATATAAAGTCGTAGACGTAATAATAAGGGTTTGTACGTTGTCTTCCTCGGGCAGATAATAAAACGAACAAAAATGAGTAGGACGAAGAGTCAGTTAAAAAAAAATGATAATTCAGGATTCGATCCCTGAAACGTGCCTTTGCAACCAGTGATCCTAGTCCATGCGGCCTTACCATCGTAGCGTACGGTCAGTCGCGTTAGCATTTATTTTTGTACTGTTGGTCTTGTTGTTGTGATAAAAATACATTATTTATTAAAGCAGAGCACAATAACTTTGTTATTTCTTGTACAACAAGATTGCCGAGTCTCCCATGTTTATGTAACATGAATCCATACATAATAAGGACATTTGTTGACGCTTTTAGAGACATAGTTCTACCGAAAATTTGGCGCTGATATATTATGTTATTGAATGAAAATTTTGAGTTGTATAAATTACCATGCCTGTAATTCAGCCATATATTAAGACATCAACCTAAGATAGCCTTTTTCTTTCAAAAATCGACACGATAACGATTAATAGGCATATAGTCTCATCACGTAGTATGAAGTGTCTTAAGATATTAGACATTTTTTTCGTAAATTGTCATTGGATTATCGTGTCGTTATTATCGTTCTACACTTCTGTAGTTGTACTGTTGTGTTGATCTATGTTGCAAACTTGTAAGGGACTGATTTGTCTATGTCAATGGGAATTTCTAGAAGTTATTAGCTTTTGTAGTTTGATTGTACCGTCGTAGTAATCTTATGTTTAAGATTAACTTTAGAAGGTATAGTTTCGGAATATGAAGAATGGTTACTTTGTTTTTTAATCCATCATTATTGTTCGTAACTTGAAATCAATGTATTTTTCCTAATTTCCTTACTGTTAGACTTATTGAATGAAATCTGTGTTTCATATGAATGTCGATCACAAGTGCCCTGTATTTTTAATTTTCCTATTTTTTGAGGAATTTCATAAATACATTATAATTTGGTTGTAAGAAGTAAAGATTTAGTATTATCCACCATTTATTTAACGATTGTTATTAATAGTTAAGATTTTACCATTCTGTATCTATAATCTTCAACTTATATTACGTTGTTAAGTCTTTTTATTACTACGCTGTACTAACTACGCTTTGATTTTTATAAATTTAGGTAACTACGAAATTTTTTTGAAATTTTATGTCACAAAGTGATTTCTGTATTAACTTATTCGGCTGTCTGTTATTGGTATAAACGTTAAATTTCATAAAATGTTGGAAGATAGTTTACGTAAGTGTTGTAAACATTATTTGTACCTGCTTCTTGAATACTTACCTAATTATATAGATATTTTGACAGTCAAAGCAAAATTATTGTGCTTATATATCGAGAATAAATCATATTATTCCATATCAAATATGTTTGATTTCCGAATCTCGCGAACCTGTTTAAATACATGTTGATAGTTATGGGTACGTTGTAGGACTACTAAGGCTTACTAGCGGTTGAGGGTGGAAGACAAATGCTACTGATAAAATGTTTACTACCACCAGTAAATACGCAAATTATAATTTTGCGGGTTTGATTTTTATTATACGATGTTATTCACTAATTACGTAATTCACTTGAATTGTGAACATTTGTTAAGTACGTATATCATTAGAAAAATTGGTACCCGCCTGTGGGATTCGAACACCGGTGCATCGCTAGATACCAACGCACCGGACGTCTTAACCCGACGACTAAGACTAAATATGTTTTCATGCCAAATATTACAGCTATCACTTTACCAAGATGGCCGCTATGAGCTGTCAAAGTTCGAGCGTCCCTATTGAAAAACCCTTTAAAAATAAATGGTCAAGTTAGTTTCTGTTGTACACAGCATTCCCTAGTACAAGAGAAATTGGATTTAAGTATGAAAAATGAAGAAAAGCATAATATTACATACGGCAAAACAAGTTTCTCTTCATTCACGTGCACCAAGTTGCACGCTCAACATTTTTTTAGTTTGGCTAGCTACTAGAGCGCGCTTTTTATTCTGAAAGCTACATTTTTAGTTGGCAATGTCTGCTTTTTATTTGTTGCATGTCCAATGTAAATTACGTATCTCTCTCTCTCTCTTCGATCGGTTCCTCACTGCTGAGGATCGTGACTCCGTCCGATTTCGTCAACCAACTGTCTCCATCGATCCCGCCCTGCAGCCCGGTGGAGTGCGTCGCTGATTAAATTAAATTACGTATACATTATTTAAAAAAAAAACTTTTTTCTTTTTATTTAATATGATAATATATCTTATTAACTGGACTACACAAATGCCATCACGAAATTGGTAATTATTAAAGGCATATTTACTGACGAAATTATAGTGACGTTGGGGAAATTAATTAAAAAAAAACCCATGAAGATTAAGGTCCTGTTTATTAAACAGAAAGTTATCGGATACAAATACAATTAATTTAATAATTCAGTATCTTCTGTTACATTCCGATGATTGAAGTGCGTATCTTCACCTAAAATAAAACAGTAAATTAATCACATAGTAAACATAATTATGTTTAATCTTCAAACATTATGTGCCAGGAAGCAGTCAGATTATAATGTCATGATAAAATGTGATTGGATCTGTACAGATTATGCTGTTTATATGAAAATTAGTTACGTTACGTCCGCCGTTACGTGTAGTTTGTGTTATTCTGTCAAACCTCTATATATCAATGCGGAGTTGGATTAATTCGATGTTAAACATTATATAAAATTTATATTCGTAATAATAAAAAAGGCGCGTCGATTAATAATTTACGAAATTGATACTTTCACCACGTCTCGAACAAAGGTAGCAACATGCTACAACATGCCTTCGTTGCGATATTCACTTGAGTGAAATTGTGGGACTACAGCTAGTATATACATATTATACTTCTGAGTCTAGGGAGGGACTTAGGTTCTCTCGTGTGTTTTATTCCGTATGTTCCATAGGGAATGCTCAGAGAAACTGTTTGAGATGATCTCATCATCTCACTTTTACCATAGCACCGCCTACCACCGGAGCAGAGCACATCCACACTACCCAGAACCGCTGCGGTCATTCACAGTACGTTTACAGAGATCTTTTCTGCCACGTACCATCCGATTGTCACGTACTTCCTTCCTAGGTGCTTTCTGAGTCAAAAGACGTTTGCAAAGAGTATATTTTAGACGACCATAAGCAACAGTAACCATTAAACAACAAGTGGGTCGTATGTTCTGCAACCATAATGACATTAAAAATATTATCTACCGTCTTACGTTTAGACTTAAAGAGCTAGGGTACGATTGGTACAATTGAGAGTTCGCCTTCTGTCTCAAGGTGGATGGCAGCAACGGTGTTGTGAGGTTTTGACGTCTATTGACCCCGGAAATCGCTTCAGACCACTTCCTTGTATCTAATATGTGTATGTACCTTCCCTTAGAAACTTTATTATCCCATGGCACCACTATATTCCTATTTTCAATACATACTTAAGTTTATTTATTTATTATTCAATTTAATTAATCATGATTCGAACGTTGAGTATTAATAAGTATGTGTACAAAGTTTTAGGATTTGACCGCCCGTATTTCTGTGATTTTAAAATCAAAAAAAACTTAACGATATTCTATTTATTTATGTATTTTCCGTCGTAAATCCACCAGGCCATATAAGTTTAGAGTATGTTTGACAAAATAACACTTAAAGATTACGCTTCCCTTTGCTAATTATTAACGAACATTTGATATAAGTCAATGATTGTTTTAAGCGGTGTGATCGTTGAAAATTACACCTTACGTTCTATGCAATAGGGTAGTTGACTGATCTTTTGTTTATTAACGGGTTTTTTCCCTATGTATGCTGATAAGATCGGGGGTTATACCAGCAAGGGTAGACGAACTCACGGGGCTCAGCCCGGCAAATTTACTAACACTAGTCCTAGCAAGGGCAGTAATACGATGAATCTACCACCGGATCGGAATCGCGATCCACTGAAAGGGTCCGGCGGAAAACTCAGTGGGCTGTGTCTGTGGATGAAACTCTTCGTCGTGTTCGACGGATTCAATGATATCGGTGACCGGTACTTGAAATGCCTAAAGGCACCGATCTTAGCCTGCCGAAAAGTGGATTTGGATGACCCGAAGTGACGTGTTTACGGCGACGGTGACTGTTTACGGTCCGCAGGGTCAGGTATGTTAACGGTTCAAGGAGAGGAGATCGAGAAAAAGAAAAGCATCACCATTTAAAAAAAAAACTTCCTTGGCACTATGGAACCATTTGTAACCTACGCTATAACAAAAACCCAAAAATTGGACTGATATTATTTACGCTATTGTATTAATTACGCTTACATATTGTATATTATTATTGTTATTGAAATTTACAAACTTAGACGGATTTAAAAAAAAAACTTCCTTATTGTTCATTCTATGCATATTAAAAAACATGCCTCAGAGGGTTAAGTCAAAGCAATTAAACTAAGGCACCAAACAAAAAGAAAACCGATCATATAGATTTATTTAAGTTCAGAGATAGTTTGGATTCCACCTACCGGACTGTTGAACACATATAGCGCCAACAAGACGTGACGTCATATCTTGCGATAGTGCCGTCTCTGTCTAGCATTCAATTAAAAAGCTAACAACCACTACTATACTACTAAATATCATTTCCATTACAAGTTCAATTTATAAGAAACATTTATAAAAATCAGTCATCTAGCCTATTACTAAAACAAAAAACAAAAAAAAATAAACTCATAATGAACTACGAATCTACACAAGACAAAGTGAAATAAAAAAAAAAAACGTGCAAACATTGTTAAGATGTGTTATGAGAGTCCCAAGCAATGTTAGTATCGAGCCATTAAAAAAACAATATTATTATTAGTTAGATACAAAATGAACGGGTTGCATACGTGTCGAAGCTTGAGTTAGATAGCTCTCGTCTCCATTATTATCACTTCAAACACTGTGACAAAAAGAAAAAAAATAAACATCAGAATACATAGTCAAAAAGGAATGGCGAATAATAAATCCACAATTGATAAATAGTTTACAAAGATTATCAAAAAATATGCAATCATCGATTTAAATGAAAATATTAAAATATAATTGGAGGAGTATTTATTGTTTTTTGTGTCTGTGTGTGTTAAATAAAATAATAAAGAATATATAAGTAGATAATTAAAATGATAAACAGTAACACACATTCACAGATTTATTTCTACGCTCCGAAATTACTGAGGTTGGTTATATTATTTTTTATTTAAATCAACTTACCATTTCGCCCGTTTCGACCAATCTTTTGGAGTCCAGTGTAAACATTTTGGATCGATTCTTAGCATACGTTTTTCCATTGCTTTCTCGTGTTGCTGAAGAGTTTCCTAATTATTGATAAGAAATATCAGATCATGGGAGTACTTTTATTTTTCAACCTAAATGGAGAAAACGTTGCTTTCGGCAATATAAAGACAAATATTTTTCCATTATATGTATATTTATATTTTTTAAACGACTAATCTACACAATCCCGATCTTAATTTGAGTTATAATAACGATAAAATTAACGTGATTTTTAAGCTATTGCATAGCGTTTATCGCTGGCTTTGAGCGCGGCGACCAAATCAAGAAATTCAGTAACGAAAATAAAACCTAACACCCCCACTCCGCCTACCATGTAACTCGCGTTCAACATTCACGCGTTGCGCTTGTGTAGTGTTTGTGAATAAGCACGCGGCGTGACGTCGCACTGCATGCGCATCATGAAAAGTCTGCCCATCTCTCTCTCTCGCGCGGTCTAGCTTATGAGTGTGAAGGGGACAGTTAATGTTTTGCTTTTGTTCATATTTATAAATATAACGTGGTCTTATTTTATTATTGTTTTAATATTAAATTATTATTGTCTAATTATAATTGCATGAGTTGATAAAAAATGCTATGCAATAGCTTTACCGCGGCAGTCCCCGAGTGCCACACGTGTTTTTTTTTTATAAACTACCCGATTCTTCATTAAGTTGAATTCAAATTTTAACGTTGTTTCCATTTAAGTGAATCACAAATAATTATTAATTAACGGTATAGATAACCTGGTTGACCGAGATAATGTACTGTCCCTTGTAGTAGTTGATGAGGTTCAAATTCTGCAATGTACTGATCACGTCCTCCTTCTTAATACTAGTCAGTTCGCAAATTTCACTAAAACAAACATTTTATGTAAGACGCAAATAAAATTTCTATTGTGGTTTAATTTTCAAGTCGGTCGTGGCCTAAATGATAAGACGTCCGATCATGCATACGTATCTAGCGATGCAACGGTGTTCCAATCCCGCAGGCAGGTACCAATTTTTCTAATGAAATACGTGCTTAACAAATGTTCACGATTGACTTCCATGGTGAAGGAATAAATAACATCGTATAATAAAAATCAAACCCGCAAAATTATAATTTGCGTAATTACTGGTGGTAGGACTTCTTGTGAGTCCGCACGGGTAGGTACCACCACCCTGACTAATTCTGTTGTTTAGTGCTTCAGCAATAATGCGTTTTAGTTTGAAGGGTGGGTCAGCCGTTGTAACTATACTGAGACCTTAGAACTCATATCCAAGGTGGGTGGCGGCGTTTACGTTGTAGATGTCTATGGGCTCCGCTAACCACTTAACATCAGGCGGGCCGTGAGCTCGTCCACCCATGTAAGCAATAAAAAATCTGTTTTATTTGTTTGTTATACCGACGGGTGAAATGCTATTTGGTTTAAGCGATATTTCGCTTAATACGCGAGATACACGTTTCACTTCAATGTTTTTGATGGCGAAACAATAAAATCACGCCACCATCGCCGAAACAATAAAAAACAAATGCGTCACAAACACGTAAACGTATAAACTATTCGTGACACTCACAGCTTTTATTAACGCCTTGTTAATCTTGAAATTATTAGCGATTTCAATCTGACGGTATTGCGTCACAATTTCGACTGATTATCACCGTGACGAATTGGTATGTATTGTCTACTTTTCATAACTTTGATTGTATCATTAGGGGTTACTATACAAGGGGATTCCGATGTCCGAATCGTTTTTTTAACTTCTTGTTTAACTAAAAATCTTAGTTTAGTGTTGCTGAAGTAATAATACGTGTATGTAGTAATTTTTCACTTACTTTATGGTAATGACTGGTTTTTCATTATCTCCTACAGGTTTGATGTGCAATAATATATCGAGTATGGTTTGAGCCCAATAACTTCTGTATGATAACAGTCCTAGGTCCGACAGCGGTTTCTCCGGAGAGCCCGTTTTACCTTCGAACTTTGACAATTCGTAACCTGAAAGAAACCACTTCGCTAATTATTTTGTAAATAAATATTTATAACTGGCTGACCCGGCAGACTTCGTAGTGCCTCAATCGACAAATAAAATACCTAAACTTTTGTATGAAATGAACTTTAAACAAACAAACAAAAGGAATCCGTCGGACGGGGGACACATCAAAGGAAAAACAAAATTGTTATTTTTATTTAATTCCGAGAATTTTCATATTTATCTACCTTTTAAACCTTCTCTGGACTTCCACAAATAATTCAAGACCAAAATTAGCCAAATCGGTCCAGCCGTTCTCGAGTTTTAGCGAGACTAACGAACAGCAATTCATTATTATATATAGAGATTACAATTATAATATAGTACATTGCACGGTGCACATACTATTTTATCTCCTACCAGGTCGAATGTTCGTGGAGTATTGAGCCGGGGTCCAGGGGCGAAGCCCTGGCCGGGGGTAGGGGGGTGGAGCCCCCCATACTCATAAAGTAAACAATTTAACTGTTTTGTTATTTTTAAATAAACTACTACTAATTGAATAAGAACTGTCTGATGAACTCATCTTTGTTTAATACTTAGCTATTAAATTTTATTGCCTTTTGTTTATTTCACTTTTACACTAAACACAATATTGCAAATTACCCGAGCACAACAATGGCGGAGCATTTTAGGTGCGTGAGAGCAGACGTAGACACTAACGCGCATGCGCACTTGTACCCAGGGAGGATAATTTTTTTTTTCCCTGTACAGCGGGAGGAAAACCGAACTTTCGGCGTAGGTAGGAGAAAAAATAATTATTGTACGGACTGATGTTAGGAGATTTAGAGTTGATATTTTAATTTTAACTTGGATGTCTTTATACTATGTATATGAGATATCATATGCGTTATTAATTAAATTATTATATTTTTATGCAAATTATTACTCACTAAATTCTATGAGTAATTTTCCATATCCCTTTCTTTGGTACGGAGGCAGTGTCAGTATACATGCTACGTTGTAGTCTTCTGTGCTTTCTTTTTCCTTCGAAAAATATCCCACTATATGGAATCCTGAGAAGACCAAAAAAACATTTGAGTCAAAAAATTGTGAACTATTTCAAAGTAACTGATTACTACAATCAATTAGTTAACAAGTATACTCGTCTAATGCTGAAAATAGAAGCATGAGGGGATTCTTAAAGTTTATTTACAAAGCAAAAATAGTATAAGTAAAATCGCTTAACTTCCATGACTTAATTAATATCCAACCGTTTGGCTCTGAAGTCAATTATATTTCTTTTAGATAAGACAAATTGATAGGCATTTAATGTTAAGTTGTCACCAGAGCCAACATCTTACAATGCGCACTATCATCAATAAGTTCCGATACGTTAGTTAATGCACACGACAGATGCCGGTCATTTTTCGATGAATATCTTTGTCGCCTTTTATGACGATAACTAGATTTCAGGTTTTATAAAAAAAAACACTTTTTTCTTTTCTTTTTCCTACGCAAGCTGATAGCCTTGAGAGGCTATGTCAGCGTAACCTAACAAGTAGGTGAGCTCACGGGGCTCAAACCTGACGACGTTGCTAACACGAACCCTAGCAAGAGCAGTGCTTCGCAGAATCTACCACCGGATCGGAAACGCGACCCACTGAGAAGATCCGGCGAGAAACTCAGTGGGCTGTGTCTGTGGGTTAATTTACTTGCCAAGCCCTTAGTCGACGGGTTCAACGAAAATGAAATAGTGTATAACAAAATGATTACCTCGGGAATCGAATTCAGTCATGACGTAAAACAAGAAAGGGTCTGTATCGTAGTACAAGGTTTTGTGGTCCAGAAATAATTTAGCTAAGAGACACAAGTTCTGCGCGTAGCATTTGTTCTTGCGTCCGTCTATCTCGAAGAACGATATGCTTCCTTTGCGGTAAATCTCGTTGCCCGGCGGATGTTTTAGTTTGCATTTGATCTGGAAATAAGAATTACATCTATATATTAATACGCGAAGCGAAAACTTTGTACCCCTTTTTACGAAAATTGCGCGGACGGAGGAGTATGAAATTTCCAATACTTATAAGAGAATATAGAGAAGGAGTGAAGACTGCAATTTTTTTTTTTTAATTATGCATAATACATTAAATCAATAAAAAAATATTACACACACTACCATATATTTGACCCAACACTACACGAATATATACTCTTTGTTTATTGTCAAACTTATTGTTTATTGTTTAAAGTTTGTGGTCTAATTGAGAATAGATTAATATTGTTTGTCTTTAATGTTATTTATCAATAATATAGTTTTGGAGAAATCTGTGATTATATTATAGAAGTATAATATTATGTTTAACAATAGAACCATAATAATGTTGAAATATACAATTTCAATTAATTATAGTCGAATTTCGACTACTGCGAGACCACTAAAATTCATTTTTATTTTTTATTGCTTATGTTAGATGTGTGAACGAGCTCAGAGCCCACCTGGTGTGAAGTGGTTACTGGAGCCCATAGACATCTACAACGTAAATGCGCCACCCACATTGAGATATAAGTTCTAAGGTCTCAAGTATAGTTACAACGGCTGCCCCACCCTTCAAACCGAAACGCATTACTGAGTCACGGCAGGAATAGGCAGGGTGGTGGTACCTACCCGCGCAGTTTCACAAGAGGTCCTGCCACCAGTAATTACGCAAATTATAATTTCTCGGGTTTGATTTTTATTACACGATGTTATTCCTTCACCGTGGAAATCAATCGTGAACATTTGTTGAGTACGAATTTCATTAGAAAAATTGGTACCTGCCTGAGATTCGAACACCGGTACTGTCGCATCGTTCGATATAAATGCACTGGACATTTTATCCTCTAGGCCACGACGACTTCAGAAGACTTTTATTTAATTAAAAGTTTAAAGTTCCCTAGGAAGCGCGATGTCGGTCAATAGACTTTAATATATACAATATGATTAATCGTTATTATAATAACACAAAAGTTTCTTACCAAGTGTCTTTCGAGGCATTTTTTGCTTTTTCTATATTTCAAACAGAACTCACAGATGTATATGCAAGGGAGATTCACCATTTCCTGAAAGTATAATTGTAATTCATTATTAAATGTCTAGTTTAAATTTAATGACATTATTTATTAACACAGTTTTATAACAGTGTTAAAATAAATACTCATTGCAAATTCGATGGCACTAATAAAAGTATTTTGAGCTGCTTTAGTACATTATCTAAAGATGAATTATTAGAAAGTCACTCGAAAATAGTATTTATTGCTCCAATTCAGTGGTTCTCAACCATCGGATTGCGGCATATTGGTATGTCACAAGATTTACAAATGTAAATTTTTTATCTAAGTTTACCCAAAGGAATTGCATCTCTGCACGGGCCATATATATAACTGTCTACTACATATTAACTTTATAACTTTGTTTAGTAGATTATCGATATTTAATTTAATAACTATGCAAAATGAATAATATGAATATAAATATACCTACAACTATTATTTATGCATTTAAATATGTGAAGTGCTAAAAAAGGTTGAAAGCCACTGCTCTAACCCAACAGACAATTACGGCACACCTGGTCTTCTTGAAGCCCACAGAGGTCAACAGTGAAAAACAGACTTCTCTATAAAATGCATAATATTTAAAACCGATAGCGATTAATTAACAAATATTTAAAGCCGATAGCGATTAATTAACAATGCATTTCACCTGGGGGTATGGCGCGAAGTACCAAGGTCGTATCCTGTGCCGTCCCAGTTCTATCATCTCGATGTTCTTCATCCGCGTGACGAGATCGTCGTGTCCGTGCGCGACCAGACTGCCGGACTGTCGCGGGCGCGCCGTCGGCGTCGCCGTGCCGCTGGCCGTCGCGTCCGCTTCACCTTCTTGTGACGGCTCCGAATGTAAACTGACCTATATGAGACAAACATTACCTCTGATAGTATCGTGGCGTGCAACGTCTTTGACAGGACATAAGACCTACAACGACTAGACATAGACAAAAGACGTCGTGGCAAGAGTAAGACGTCCGGTGCATTCGTGTTGAGCGATGCACCTGTGTTCGAATCCCGGGCGGGTACCAATTTTTCTAATGATAATTCGTACTCAACAAATGTTCACGATTGACTTCCACGATGAAGGAATAACATCGTGTAATAAAAGTGAAACTCGCAAAATTATAATTTGCGTAATTACTGGTGGTAGGACCTCTTGTGAGTCCGCGCGGGTGGGTACCACCACCCTGCCATTTCTACCGTGAAGCAGTAATGCGTTTCGGTTTGAAGGATGGGGCAGCCATTGTAACTATACTGAGATCTTAGAACTTATATTTCAAGGTGGGTGGCGCATTTACGTTGTAAATGTCTATTGGCTTCAGTAACCACTTAACACCAGGTGGGCTGTGAGCTCGTCCACCCATCTAAGCAATAAATAAAAACAATTATTAATATTGATATTTTACGTCATTATCCAAAGAGGGCGGTTTGCGTTTTCTGTTCATCTTTTTCTGTAAGGCTGCTGCGAGGACTGCTCCTCCATTGACCAGTGACGACGAATCATTTACCAGGGTCGGACTGGCAGGTCGGGACACCAACTGTCTTGGTTCAACCACAGCTGTGCAGAAAACCGGGAATGTAGTATTTTAAATTAAGAGTAATTTGACACAATACTGCAGCATTTCACATTAATAGGGCTTCACGTCAATAGAATTACAATATTTCTTTCAATAAATAAACGCCAGAATTAAACAATTGCTTCATTATAATTGCTATTTTTACAGTTGAATCTGTCGTTTTTTACTGTCGTTCCGAATAATTTAATGTTTTTTATGTCACGGATGACTCGTCATACACAGTTAAGACATTAAGGCGTAAAAGTAACCTTAATTATATTTACGACTGGCGAAAACCGAAGAAAATACTAAATTGCTTAATTGTCACATTAATTGGTAATAATTACTAACATGATCATTATATGTTAATCAAATATTACCATGACAGAAAGTATTCATATTCAATATATGGACTATGGTATTACTGGTTCTCACAACTGAGCTTCAAACGTGCTTATAAGGGAACAAGAAACTATTTTTATTTCTAAGCTTACAACTTGAAGGCTACTGATCTGTTGCCATGTTGAATAATATGTTGGTAACTAAACAATCATTGGGAATAACATCAATGAAGCTGACATTATACATACCAGTAGCTACTACTGCTACTGTTTAAAAGTACAAAAAATAAATTTATTGATTTAAGAATAAAAGCATGACATATCTACCTAAATAAAAGCATATTACACAAAATAAATTATTATGGTACATTACCAAGTGCATTTTTTTGTGCGGAACCATTGAGTGCATTGCTAAAATGGGCCTTTTCATGTGTTTTGGGTTGGGTCAGTTGATTTGTTATAGTTCTAGCATTACTAGACTTCTGATTCTCATTGCAGACTGTGTCATCTGCAGACAAAATTTTGGTTTTATTGCCAATTGGTTGATCATGGTTTTTTGGTAACACAAACTAACCTACACTTGGCACGAGACATTGTACTGGGCAAAACAAAGAATTATACAGTAACAAAATAAAAGTACAAATATATTCTACTATATTAATTATAGCATTCAAGACAACATCAACTAAAGCTAGAAATATAACACATTAAAGTTTGGACTCTATTTGTTTTACTGCTTTTATCCAGTCCAACATGAACTGTCGGGTGGAGGAAAAATAGCAAGTAATAGTAGAAAGTAATATAAATCATGCAATTTATTACCAAATCCCATTCTTTATCTGTGAAGTTGAACTTTGAATTGTTTAAAATTAAGTGAAATGACCATAACAATTAATTAAGCTCTAAAAACAAAGACACATACTAATAAAAGTAGGCATAACGCCACCTCCTGATCCAATGAGTGTTTTCTTTGGAGTAGTTGTACCACCTGTTGCTGTTCCATCCCGTCGAGGGAATTGGACTTTACGAGTGTCCAACCAAGATTCACCCACCCATTCATCGAGACGTTTATTAACTGAAAACAATTTTATGTTTAAGTCTAATTTCAAAATATTAAGCACTTCATGAAAAACAGGAGAAAATATTTTTATTCTGTTAATACATACGTATGCAAGCTTACAAGACACCCTATCACAAGTGTTCTTTGCTTTTTCTGCTACTAAATTGGATTTTTGTCCATTTACCATCCTTTGGTTTTTTAAATTAAGATCTCAATTAGACATGTGCCTTTGTAGAACATTTTTAAGTATCCTTTAAGTTCAATCTACTAGATTGTTTATCAATTACACATATGATAACAAGCTCACATTAGTTATAAATTTATAAAATGTCTCAACATAGGTAAGTAGCTTTATTTTAGAAATTTCCCATATGTATAACAAAATTAAAGCTTATAGATATAGGTAATTAGCTGCTAATCTAGCATCACAGTCAATTTCTTATCAATGTTACACACAATTTTTCCAAAATGAATAACAAACATACCCGTTCATTATTTACTCACAATCAACATAATGCACGTAAAATCCTCTTTGGCCCTGAACTTCTTTAATACTTATAATTTCGGCGAGTGGCCAGTCGTCTCCTCCTTGCATACGAACAGGAAGACGGCATCCCTCAACAAGCGATGACTAAAACAAAAAGATGATAAATTAATCTCACGGTATTATATCACATATATATTCTAAATAAGCGGAAATCACCGTTGAATCACAAAATGTTGTCAATTCATCATCATTTTCGTTCATTTTAAAATAATAATATTATTTTTTCACAAAAATAACTATTTGCTTTGAATGCTTAGCTGTCATTGCTGTCAATATCAAAGTAATCAGATTGCAGTCAATCTGACATTAAATAGGCAAAGGGAATATTATTCATAAGTGATTAGTCTAGTAACGAAAATTGAAATGTAATAAATATTGAGAGTTCAAGCGTCTACCGATTATGTATTATTTAGCGCTTACGTAAATCTGCAGATACCAATCATTGATATGTTTTTTTAGCTATTTCGTAATGTATATATGGGCGAATGTGCTCGTGAGTCACAGCTTACCTTGTCTCAAATAGTTACCGGAACACAAATATATAATAGCAATGTAAAAAGTGTAATGGAACGAAATGAAATGATATCAATTCACTAATTCCTTACTTTGCCTTGGATCATTTGTATCGCATTCGGCTCAAAAGGTTGAACTACTCATTGTGTAAAAGAAGTGATTCTGTTTTGCTGGTTTTGACCTAGCGGAGTATCTCGGGAGTATTAACGGCCCTATCCAAGCGGGAGGGATTAGAGAACCGCTGGTCGTCTTGACAAACGTCAAACTGATGAGCCGTGATGTGAGGCACTGAGAAGAGATGCGCCGTTGGGTTGTTGAGTAAAAGCAGGTTTTGTTAATTTCCTCGTGCGCTAAAACTGGATTACATGATTTTTTGAGAATCAAATAAGAATACACACGAATAAGATAGAAATTAAGCCATAGAGTAATGGAACCCTTCAATCGCGTGATCGAAGATCAGAGTGTCTCGAATGGCTTATAGATGTTGTCATTGGCGACATGGGCACGTGGAGAAAGTCTAGGCTTTCTACTAGGCAGTATTAAAACCCTAATAATTTTGTCTAGCAATCTGTGGTGAACCCCGCTAGAGGAAATAATTACATTTGTAAACTTTTCGCGGGTTCCATTTAATTTTTTACACGTTGTCATTCTTTTAACGCAGAAGTTGCTTATGAACATGTGTTAGAAGCAAATTTTATTTTATTTTGTTCTGAAGATGTTGTCGAGAGCAACTTTGGATAAGTTATAGATAGACTTTTCGCTCCATTAACTCCTCGCTCCATAGACACCAATAACAAAAATCGTTTTTTTATGTTTGAGAAATAGCTGTTGGAAGTCTATCCAGTTTTCACCAGGACACGTGGGCGAGCAAAGGTTCAGCCAGGAGAGGTGGGAATAAACACGTTTAGCTGGGCTGTGAGCCGTAGCCCGTGGATTGGGTAGCCCTGTGGAGATCGTAGGCCAACTCAGTTAACTTCAAAGGAAAAACTAACCTTGTTTTATACACATTATTATTTAACGTGTTCTTACCAAGAATGAACATTTACCTAATGAGTTCCCGATAGGTATGTCCTGTTGCAAGCGCCTTGATCACGAGTAGACTGAAGACTGCGGGTAAAATATTAGGAGTAGAACTGTCCACATTCTTTATAGTCTGTGTTTGGATCTACTGGAACTCAATGATCACCCTGACCAAATACCTTCATAACCACATGTACCGAGCGATAAATCCTTTAGACGATGAATTCAAAACTTTCATTTCATGTGAATCAAACACTTGAAAAATAAGTACCAGCTCAGTATCAGACTACTCTATTTTCTCTCTGTTACAGAGACAAATAATGATAGTCCGTAAATTCATATTCATTTAACTGCCTATGCTATCAGTTGACAACATTTCATTGAATTGTAGGATGAAGTATGTGCAGGAAGACACTGTCGATGCTTGTTGAGCTTTAGAAAAATAGCTTTGTTGGTCCATCCAAATGGTACTTTACAATGTAATATCTATGTATGTATTTTGCAGTCACGAAATTGGGCAATAACGTTGTACCACCATATTTAGGCTTGATCTATGCCGTCTCGAATAATGAAAGGAAAATCTTTCGATAAAAACATTATGCAACGTGATTATGAATTTTCTTTCGGCATCGGAAGGTATGACGGAATAATAAAAAAGGAGGATCAGCTCTATTAGTTCTTTGAAGAGCTTATATGAAAGATGCCGTAGAATATGAATAGAAGCCTAGACTTTCTCCACGTGCCCATGTCGCCAATGACAACATCTATAAGCCATTCGAGACACTCTGATCTTAGATCACGCGATTGGAGGGTACTATGGAACCATTTTGAAATAATTAGTAATTGAGATCCCCAACCCAAAGGTCACACCAAGGTTCACGTTTAATCTTCATTGTTTCTGATCTTAAGAAACGCTTAATGAAATTATCAACATTCTAATTAATAATTATAGGTAATTGGTTTATTGTAATCCGAATTTAGACAGAATACAACATGTATTGTCAATCACTCTGACTGAAACATAAGTCTCAGGCACTATTATTTTCAACCGTAAAATCAATGCCCAAAAGATTTATAATGCTTAACGAAAACCAACCGCCTTATTAAACAAAATGGATATCAACTAAACAACATTGTCGTGGTGTGCATCCTCTTTGACTGGACATATGACCCACAATGACTAGAAGCCATAGACTAAGGCGGAGACTTGACGCTTGACGAACTTTTCTAGACTAAAGAAGACGACAGGAAAAAGGAAAAAAAAGAGAAAAGTAAAAAACTTTATACCCTAATAGACGACACACGAACGACCCCGTTCAAACATCTTTTAATTGAAATCCGTTCTATATGTCCGCCGGTATAAGTAAACAAGGCTCACCAGACATTCTATTTTCGTATATGCCGTCATATTTCGATGACGGATATTCACAAGCCCTCGGGCTACGTTCGTGTTGTGCCTGCTGCCCGGGAGCTACCCAATCAGACCTCATTGTTTGCAGGACATAGTCCATCGGTCTAGGCTATGTTCGTTTCAAAAAGATAAACAAACATGATGTCGTTTAGGTTATTCCTAATTCAAAACAAGATGCCCTCAATTTTGTTTTTTTATTTGGGTTCAGACAATACGAGTATAACAATATATTTTAAAAGTTAGTTCTAAAAATCAGAAAATTGTTAGAAAATCTGCTACATTTTTTAATCTTTTAGGATATTGGGTTTTTGTGTCGAAGCTGTCTTGAAAGGGTTTTATTGCATAGTCAAGCTAACGACACCATTCAGGTAGTTTGAAAAAACGTTCCAAATTCAATTGTTCCAAGCTCTCGCGTCCGATAATAAAAAAGTATACCTTGACTTCGTACTGTATACTGCACCTAGCTTTGATCTAGTGCTTAAATGGGTGAACGAGCTCAGAGTCCACTTGATGATAGATGGTTGCCGGACTCATACACATCACAACGTTAACGCTGCCACCTATCCAAAGATGTCTGAATTATATTTTATAATTATAAAGGCTGTTTCACCTTTCAAATCGGAATGCACGACTGCTTCGCTGAAGAAATAGGCAGGGTAGTAGTTGTCTTCCGTGCCAGCTTAAAATATGTCCCATCACCAGTAAGACAGAATTACTGACTTGAAGCAATGGTCATTTAATATCAAACATCCAAAGATTTGCAGGGATGATGTTTTATTTCATGGAACAGGAGAGGGAAGACGAGCTCTCCCTCTCCCGTTCCGCTGTTTCCTTCTGCGAGATGGTGTACTCGCAGAATTCGAGCATCACCTGCCAGGAAATTTAAATTAGTGACCCAACGTGTAAGAGGTTAAATTTTATTTCATTATACAGTTACATTGCAAAGCGTCTGATATAGTAATAGCAAGTACACATTGTTATAAGTCCAAAAACATTTTCTAAAATGATTAAAACAAAAAACAAATTCTTTTTTTTTGTGTGAATTTGAACAGGATTATAGGTTAACCTATTCAGGAAAATTGGCACATTGTCTGTTTTTTTTTTAATATTTTTTTTTTTAGTTTCTACGCTAAATGGCCACTCACATATTATGTATGTATCTGAATTTATTTTAATGAATAGGCACTATCTTTATATCACTATTTTTTTACTTATTGAATTGTTTTTAATATAAAATGAACAAATCGCAAAAAATATTTAATTATATTCGAACCGAAACGCATTACTGCTTCACGGCGGAAATAGGCGGGGTGGTGGTACCTACCCGTGCGGACTCCCAAGAGGTCCTACCACCAGCTATTACGCAAATTATAATTTTGCGGGTTTGGTTTTTATTACACGATGTTATTCCTTCACCGTGGAAGTCAATCGTGAACATTTGTTGAGTACGTATTTCATTAGAAAAATTGGTACCCGCCTGCGGGATTCGAACACCGGTGCATCGCTACATACGAATGCACCGGACGTCTTATCCTTTAGGCCACGACGACTTCAAAATGTGTTTTGTACTTAAAAAATCGTCCATGAAGAGGTTAGTGTATTATAATTATACTCGTAGCACGAGTATTATCATCCTCCCTTGATACGTGTGAAAAGTTTGAAGTTAATTGGATGTCTTGAAGTTGGTAAAAATTACATAGGTATTATAAAGATTCCGTTCACACAGATACAGGTCAAGCTAATAGAAGTGTTACAAAATATGACTACATAATATGTTTTAGTTCAACTTATTGCGACCGAGCAAGCGATTCCATACAAGTAGTCAATTTATATAATGGAATAGCCATTGTGATTGAGTTGTCGGGACGTTGACAGAATAATAGAATATCAAAAGATACCACGAAAATGATCGAAATAAATAACTCGGTTCTTTTCAAAAGGTATACTTGTTTACTGTGATAAGTAAATTTATTATTCAATAGATATTATTATTTTGGAGTTATTATTAATGTAATAGAATTTTGTATCTATGTTACATAATATAACTGTCGTCTCTTATTCAATATAAAAGCAGTTTGAAAAGAGAATCACGAAACATCGAAAACACAATAAAAAGAAATGATGATGATGATGAGATGATACCGTCGTCTCGTTCTTACCATCACACCGCCTGCCATCGGAGTAGAGTTCATCCATACTACCTGGAGCCACTACGTTCATTCGCAGTGCGTTTCCAGAGATCTTTTTTACTACGTACCATCCGGCTTTGGAATGAGCTTCCCCTCTACGCTGTTTCCCAAGCGCTATGACATGTCCTTCTTCAAACGAGGCTTGTGGGAAGTACTTAACGGTAGGCAGCGGCTTGGCTCTGCTCCTGGCATTGCTGACGTCCATGACAGTAACCACTCACCATCAGGTGGACCGTATGCTCGTCTGCCTATACGGCAATAAAAAAAAAATATTATAAAAGAAAAAAATCAGTACATAATTATTTTCTATCCAGTTTACCGACTAATAGCTTAGCATAAATTCGAAGAATTAAATTAACTCATGAATTTCTATTCACACGAGAAAATAATGTTTGGAATACACACGAAATATATGTCTTAGAAGTTATCAGCAACTAAATAGACTTTATGAAACAGTAAGCAAGGGTTTGGAAAACGCTCTATCTCGGTCGCGCTCGTGCAAACTGTTCGGTGTTTTCTCTTCAATTTTCCATTACGGCACGAGCACACCGAATGTTAGTGACGTTTAATAAACTTGCACAACGGATTATTAAGTTTAAGGATATACGTTTTTGAGTACTTCCCCCTTTAAGATACGAGATTCTATGTCATTATTACTGCATTATATTGGGTATGTTAATGTATTAGTAACTGTAGTCTGAAATGTGTTACAGCTTGAAGGAAGTTTTATAAATTACTAGCTGTACCAGTCCGCTTCGCTGGGCATTTAAAATTAACATAATTATTTCTCACCCCCGCAAAGATTCTCATCATTAACGCCCCCGTAACTGGTGTACGGAGTCCAACACTCATATAAATATTAGCCTATCCATTAAATAAATGTATTTTCTACATGGATACCAAGTTTCAAGTCAATCGGACGCAATGGTTCAGTAGTTATAACGGAACATCCGTAAAAACCACTGTAGATTTATATATTAGTATAGATTAATAAAAGCAATGATCATGGTTTTCTCTATATAGCTTTTCGAATACATAATCATCACAATATTTATTCGTTTGCGATCTCTTTCAGCTAAAATCTATTTATTTCTACTTTCCCATCATCTGTTCAAAGTAGCCGTGCGTTGTGAATATATTAGTTTTACTGGGAAATATTTTGTATTCGGTGTCTTAGAACTTATTCTTGTCTCATTTGTTTGTTTCTGGTCCCACATATCGTATCGTAGCTTAGGGCCGTTCTATATGGGTTTTTTAATTACTATCGCATCCAAACCACTCAAGTAAACCTGACCGATCTTTGTGTCATCGTTTGTTACTAACATTTATGTCGTACATTAAGTACGCATTTCGGTCTATTTTTTGTTGCTTCAATAAGAGTACGAGCTTACGAAGTTCCTCTTAGAACTTATTGTTAAGCGGTCACCAGAGTCCACTGATGTTACAACTCGAATACCATAGCCTTACTTAAGGCATGAGGTGGAAGTCTCCATTGTATTGCATCACTGCTGTCCCACCGTTTGTACCGGAAAGGATGCCTTTTCAGACAGAAATAAGCAGAACCATACCAACTCGTGCGGTCGTGAAATACATCCATTATAAAAAAAAAAGTGCGTAATTGATTTTGGAAGCCGTTCACGAACTACATGTTAAGTATGTATTTCCTGAGAAAAATTGGTGCCCAGCTCGGGATTTGAACCCAGGCACATTTACATTGTTTTATCACGAGTACATCGGGCGTCTTATACTTTAGTCGCGATGATTAAAAGTCTGAAGAATGGTAAGTCATTAGTTAGGCCGTTTAGCATCAGGAATGTTTACCTATTATAAAAAAAAAAAAACTTTAAAGAGAGCACGAATAAGTTAATGTTATTTTGAGCACGGACTTCTTTACATCGTTTCAATGAAAATTTCATCGTTTATGCATTTTGCTATTGCCAAGGTAATAAGTACTTTTATCTGCCCTGTTATTATTTTTATCTATGGCAACTGTCCTAAGTACAGATATTCGGGACTTTTTGGCGGGAACGCGAGGAGTGAAGTTGTGTGATTTGTTTTATTTTGTCTATTTAGTGTTTCTTCAGGTTTAAGTGTGTAATAACGGTGGTTTATTAACTCTTTAATATCTGTGAAAGTGCACAAATGTGGGAAAATGAAACAAAACCGCTGGACATAACTTCTCGGGATCCTCCAAAAAGTCCACTGAAAAAATCTTAGTAAATGACCACCATTTTACTAAGATTATATTTCATTACATATCATCTGATTTCATTTAATTTCATCCCAGTTGATTAACGTCTCAAATTAATCATTTTCATTTCATTTCACTCCATATTATCATTTTTCATAAAAATAAGAATATAAATTAAAATAAGACATGACTTAAAGGTCTTGGTTACCAGGTCATAAAATCACTTAAAAAAAATAATACAGATATTCGTTTTAGGCCGATCGAGGAAATGATATATAAACTTAATACCTAGACCTCATATCGTATTCTTAAAGGCGTATTAAAATAGATTACTATAATAGTTTATCAAGGTGTAATTAATTAAGTGATAAGTTTTGACTTAATCATGAATCTAGGGAAAAACGTTAAATGGATTTAGATTAAATCTCATCACGTAAACGGATGTAATATACAAAAAAAAAATAAACAAAGAAAACATTTTTTTTATAATAATATATATTATATACTATAGTAGCCCAGTTATGTGTAATCTAAAAATCATTAGTATACCATAAATGTTTTTTGATGTCGTTATTTGCTATTTCAATTAGAGCCAGCACTGCCGGAGTAACATAGGAATGTTTTGGAATTTAACAATGGTCAAGGATACTGTTCTATCTATTTATAGAACTATATGTATATCAAGGATACTGTTCTGTCTATTTTCTAAATAAGCAAATATAATTTTTCTCTGTTTCAAACGAGTTCTGTGGAGAGTACTCAACGGTAGGCAATGCTTTGGCTGTATCTCTGGCATTCCTGACGTCCATGAGCGGTGGTAACCACTCACCGTCAGGTGGGCGTATTCTCCACGTCTGCTTAGAAAGGCAATAAAAAAAAACACCTGTCGTCTTATACTTTAAGTTACGAAAACTTCGACGGTTAAGTGAAATTAATTTCGCACCCGCTTAATTTGGGTCAAAAATCATATCAACGGTGTGCCAAGAGTAGAAATAATTTTAAGGGTTTCGTTGAATTAATATAATTCTATTGTAAAATCAGTCGTAAAGCGTAACTTTTAAGGCTGTTAATCTAATTATTTGTTTTTATGTTTTTTCTGAAGTTCAAAAGATTTTGCGAGTTACTGAGGTTTTTAATTTTTGTAATTGCAAGAAAATAATGTTTTTCTATATTTTATTCGGCTATTATTGCTCAATTGCCTGTATATTTTTTGAAAATTAAATGTGTCATCTTTTCGCGTTGCTCCTAAGAAAAGTCGAAAATACTTCTATTTCTTCTTTCAGTCCACAGACGTGCATTTCTGGATATTGGCCCTCCTCCAAGCTACAATAACTGGTCGTGCACGCCCAAAATACTAGGTTTTCTTTATTTTGTGATTAGAAAGCACCTCAAATAATAATATAAGGAGGCGGTTCAACGCTTCCGCAAACGCTGTTCTTACGCTGAACCGATTTTCAGTAAAGATAAAGTTGGCATTAATTGGCGAGTAGAGCCCGACGTAGCAATTAGCACGCTAATTAAATTTATACCGCGTTATGACTAATTTAAAAACAAAATGCTCTCAACACCCTCACGGGCTGGGCACATAGCGTGCTGCTTTGCGTGTGTGTGTTTTAAAGACAATTATTTGAAGATATATTTGAATACTTTCATTGTTAATACTGTTCAAATTGTAGACAGATCAAGTGAGAAAGGGCCGTATTATAATAAGAACTTATTCATATATTGTAAAGCATTTCAACTAATGAAATATAGAATTAATGGTCACAAACTTAAATAGCTTACAAAATAGACTTTGAAAAAAGAAAAAAAAAACTTTTTTCTTAAATTTTTATTTATTTTAAATTTAAAGTATGGTATTTGTTTGTTTATGTTGTTTATGATCTGATTATGTTGTAACTTTATGCCGTGGTTGTGTGCACTTCAGAGAACGTTTTCATTATACCTACTATATTAATAATTATAATATGATCTGTGGCAAGCGATTTTTTTAAACAAATGTATATTTTTCACAAAACCAGTAATATTCATAGTCGAAAGCGCGCTTCCGTGTCACTAGCTACGAATTAAAAATATTGAGAACCGAAATATTTTTTTTAATTCCATCGAAATATATTTATCGAGCATCATTTTATGGATTCCATGGCGTGATGACGTGCAGTCATAGTTGATTCTAATTGGCGTCGCTGTTCGGTGGCGTTAATCCGTGTGCCGTTCTCGTGGACTTGACGGCGCACCCGGCTGACGTATAAACGAGGGTTTTGTTTACGAGTTTTCGCCGTGAAATGATGGCTTGAAATTCGTTTTCAGTTCGATTTTCAAATAGGTTTTATACTAGTTTAGAACTACCTTAATTGTGTTATAAGTAACGTTATTTGTGGTCAAAGCATAAAATACTAATGCTCTTCTTATCTAAATTTAATTTTAAAAAAAATGAGACATATTGAAACGGTTGACGATTAGAGGATTGGATTGTTTTTAAAACTGTTTTGTCTTTCTCTATTTATATAATAGACCACAGATCTTTATTCTCTTTTATTATTTGAAGATTTATTATTTCTAAGTACCTCAAAAAGAAATCGAGTCAATGACCCTCAATTCTCGTCAAACCTGACGAGAACGGCAGATTTATTTTGGAATTATTAAAATGAAATTGGCATGTAGATGTAGATATTTAAAAATAGTTTTTGATTATATATGGTGTTGAACTTTACAGGGTGACGGACGCCAGACAGACAGACGCAGTTGTCAAGTTAATGCTTTGCTGTCGTTCTCTAGAGTAACCTCCCTTTATTACCTTTTTTTTCCTTTATAAGCTACATCAACAGCAACTCAATGAAAAATTAATTTTTAAGAAATAAAAAGTGCAATAGAATTTTATTACTTTATTTACTTTGAAATACATCGGTAGATTTGCGTTTTTATTTAACGTAAGAGTAAATTTTTATGTTTATCGCGCTTATCTTTTCAAAATGTTACTGGTATCCAACTAAAAAAAATTACAAAATCATGACGCTGATTCTGTTATTAATTGATTTTCGTAAATTATTTGATAGCATTGATACCGAATTTTATCTCATAATACAATAAAATGTTGATTTAAAATGATCATTGTAATGATGCGTCTCCCGTTGTTAATTAAATAGGTAGATGTTATATTCATACAAATCTGAACGACGATGCAAGTGTTTTCATTTTAATTCAAGCATAGCCTAGCATAAATATAATTTTGACTATGACATTAGCACGTTATTAGTATACGTAGAATATACGATAAGCGACGATGCACTATGGACGTCAATATAATGTTATATAATAGGTACCGATTTTGATATTTTTTACTTATAACATATGTGTAGGTAGCACAATTGAATGTGTAAATATTAAATATTGAAAAGTAAGATTATTGGAAAATTGAGTGTGATTTTAGCAGCCAAGCAGAGCATAAGAATAGATGGAGAGAAACAGTGAGAAGATAACAGAAGAATCACTATCCTCAACCCTGAAAGAATGACTGAGAAATTTCTTCTTCAACATGTGTCTAGTGTTGATTATTGAAAACACGAATAAAACAACTTTTTCTGAAAATAAATCGTAGCTAGATCGATTTATCGCCCCCGAAATCTTATAAGATTAAGATATAAGATCTTATACCTTTAAACGAGCAATTCTTGTATATATATATATATATATATAATCTGAATCTTGGAAACGGCTCCAACGATTTTCATAAAATTTAGCTTACAGGGGATTTCGGGGGCGATAAATCGATCTAGCTACGATTTATTTTCAGAAAAAGTTGTTTTATTCGTGTTTTCAATAATCAACTCTTCGCGACATCTATTGGCGAATAATAATACTATTTTTTCTTAATTGAGGGCAACTAATCGCTTTAAAGATACAACAAGATGGCGGTATCAAAAAAAAACCGAGCAAAGCTCGGTCATCATCTATCAGAATTAAGTGCCGTTTTTATCGTAAATACAGATTAATTTTTATCACTGATGCGGTAAATTACAGTTTGATAGTTGTACGTACGAAAGTACGATTATGTGTAGTACATTTGATAATATTTTTTAACAGTGATTTTTATCTGCTACCGTAATACTAATTCGTATTTGTTGAAGTAATATGTATTTGTAAAGATTCTGTGTCTCTTAGGTGGGGCAAAGGGCGTCCACAGTGTTATGCCCTTCGGTCTTGAACTTGATCTCTTTATATAGTTCTTGGTCTTTCCAATGGCTTGAGTGATTTCACGCCAGCTCTACTGAAGACGACCATACATACATCTTCCTTAAGGATTTCAGTCTATAGATTGTCCTTGTTTTCTGATTTATATGCCTTCTGAGAGTGGAGCCAATCTAAATCCATTTGCGGTATCTCATTTTTTAATACACGGGTTTTTATTTTGCCTATTTCGATATAATATTCTTAATTGGTCAGGTGATAGACCATGCCGAATACTCTTCTTTCTTTGTTTTGGACGAAAACCTTTGAAAGCAAGAAGATGCATAAAAATGAAAAACGCGAAAAACTACGCTTGCCCTATGCTACTATAGAGTTCCAGTATTAGAGATAATATTAAAATAACTTGTTTAACGTGTTATTTTTGTGGATTTTCGGTAAACGGTGAATCTGTGACAGTAATTTTTTTGAACGGTTTCATTATTGCTGTAGGTTGTTAGAGGTAAGAGAGAAATATAAAATGAACGTATGTTCTATTTATTTAAAATATTATACTTATAAATTTAAATATGCTTATTAAAGAAATCGATGAATGAAGTCACACGGGCATAGGCAGCAGGGAAGCCTATTTCGCACCCGAAACCAGAGCCAAATGATGTAATGCCAATCTGAAAAAAACACAATAATCATACTAAATGTATGGTAGTGTTAACTACCCACTTTTTGCTGATTTATTATAAAAGCTAACCGTAATAGGACTTATCAACAAAAACTCAGACTAATATATGTACATCTCTACAAGATATTTTTAATCCGTCATCCAGTCGCCTCTTTTCGTGCTTTGCGTGCGGAAACTTTACGAAGAAGACAGAAATAATCTATACATTTAAGTAGTCATAGGACAAAACGGTTAAGTACCATTTTCTCCTTTGGTTTGTTAGTCGTTCTTATCTTTCTTGTTTTGTTTAGTAATTGAACAGCTTCAGTTTTTCAATAAAATAAAAAAAAATAGGCACTAGCCGGTTTTATTTCATAATATCAAATATCAAAATTTAATCTAAATCTTGATTTGGCATTGATTCTCGTGGAATTTCGAACATTGGGCGAACTTTAAATGACTTTTTACTTTGACGAATTTTATATGACTGCTTTTATTAGACCTATCTTATGACATATGAAATCTACGATATATGTATAGTTATAAATGAGCTCTGTATCAGAGGTTGTATTCTCCATAAATTGCCATGCCGCTCGTATTTATGTTTGATTATTGTTTGTCATTTTGAAATCAATCATTTATTGACTTTAGGTATTTTGCATTGGTCACGTGACAATAATATTCACTATTTCTAAGTCTATAGAGATGAAACCTTTAAGAATAATTAAACATAAGCAAACACGACATTTGATGCTGTTATTCACTAGAGCTTATTGCTTATTTTATTGCCTGAGAAATCGTCTTTAACATTGAACTTTAACATTAACATTTAAAATTAAAAAATTTTCTATGATGTTAATCCAACATTAAATCTCACCAAAATACGACGGTTGTTTCTTGTAATAACAAGAGGGCCACCGGAGTCACCACGACAAGTGCCGACACCTCCAACTCCGCTCGTACATAAGTTTGTAGGCTGCAAGATGCCGGGGAACACCCACGAGCACATGCTGTTATCTATCACTTCCAGGTTCACGCGACTAAGGTATTGGTTCGGCATGATAGATCCAGCTATAAAACAAGACATACGTTGAATGCGTGAATGCGTAGGACTGCTCATTATGACGAACTTTGCACAAGGTCTTTGTCCCTTAGTGGACTAAAGGTTGATGATGATACATTATTAATACTGTTTGACAGATATTAACTAAAGAGGCAAAAGTGAAACAATTACACTACAATTGAAATATTGATATTAAATACCTATAAGGTTTTGTTTAACAATAAATGTGATTCGCTTTTTTTTTTCTACCTAAGCTGATAGCCTTGAGAGGCTGTTTCAGCGGAACCTTAACTAGTAGGTGAGCTCACGGGGCTCAGGAGTTGCTTCAAACTTTGTACAAACTGAAGTGTTTTAAGAAACACAGTTATAATTTTTAATATTATATGCAATTGATTAAAAGGTTTGAATACGCAACTACTATTCTATAAGTAAATATTTAAATCACTACGGCAAACACAAGCTCTTCTGTTAAAGTTTGAAGAAGGGTAAGGACAGAAACGCCTTCCTTTGGAAATTTGGACAACCTAACCATTGTAATTGTTTAATCAGGTGTTTAATCACAACTCTCCGGTTGAGCCCCGCGAGCTCACCTACAAACGTTAGGGCGAAGCTGAAATAGCCTCTCAAGGCTACCAGTATAAGTAGGGAAAAAAAAAAAACGGGGCTCAAACCTGACGACGTTGCTAACACGAACCCTAGCAAGAGCCGTGCTTCGCAGAATTTACCACCGGATCGGAAACGTGACCCACTGAGAAGATCCGGCGAGAAACTCAGTGGGCTGTGTCTGAGGGTTGTGATTCGCTGTTGACTTCGAGAAACAATAACACTTTTCTTCTATCTTCGTGAGTGTCGTAGTTTTTTCAGATTTCGCGGAATTTCCCTTTGAATTTCGCTGCAAGATCAAATCAGGAATGAGGTGAGACCCGATTGGCGACCGTGTACTGGAGGATGTAGCGTGGAGAGGCCTAACAAGAAGGACTGATAGCCCGTTCAAGGTCGAAAGAATCCGCGGGATGCAGGTAGCGCAGGGCTGGTCGTTGTAGTGAGGCTTGAGAGAGGCCTATGTCCAGCAGTGGAAGAGTGTGATTTGAAAGATAGGAATGTAACTCACCGTTGGTAGTGACACCAAAACCGGACGCGACCGCAATATTTCCAACAAAGTTTTCTTGTAGTTCCTCTCCAGTTGGCAAACTGGCTGTGCTGATTATATCTAAAATTTACTTATTGGTAAGTTTTTTTCTTTTTTATTGCTAGATGGTTTAACGAGCTCACAGCCCACCTGGTGTTAAGTGGTTACTGGAGCCCATAGACATCTACGACGTAAATGCGCCACCCACCTTGAGATAAAAGTTTTAAGATCTCAGTATAGTTACAACGGCTGCCCCACCCTTCAAGTGCAATGTTGTAAATGCAGTTTTGACGTGACAACGTCTTATAATTTGATGGAGCCGGCTGCACGCACGAAAAAACATGACTCATTGAGGCGTTCTATTTAAGGCTTGAAGTGCAAGCGAAAGCGCGCAACTAGCGACAAAGAGGCACAATCGGCCTCCGCGTTCGGCAGCGTTCGACATCTGTCTCTCTCCTACTTGAGTGAGCGATGCATCCGCGTGGACAGCTGCTATACAATAATACATTTACATGTTTTCGTCAAGTATGAAGTTCAGTGAAAAATGAATGTGGTGTCAATTGTCCATACAAAATATCTATCAAACAAATAAAATTAAAATATTCTTTTGAAAAATGAAACCATCCCATCAGGATTTTCTTATGACGTTGTCACGTTCAACTATCGTCAGTAAACCGACTTTCCACACAACCGATTTTTTTTAGTGATTATGTATATATTACTTCAATAATATTATTAAAAAATGTTTAAATAGAACAGCACACAGTTAATATGGGACTGAAACGCTGAAATATGTAACAAATCTATCCAAAGATGCTTGATTTGACTATCAATTTCACATTTACATTAATTCACATTGTGGAATCAAATCACCATATTTAAAAGAAGATTAAGCTATGGAAGTGTAAATAGTAGCAAAGACGAAAGAAAAAATAATCCTTTTGCTTAATGTTGTTCTTACTTCTGGCAGAGTGTATTACCAACTAGCACGAATAGATGGTGGCATTCTATCTATTTCATCTCCGAACCAGAGACTCATTTTATCGGTAATACAATTGTTATAAAATTGAGACTTCGACCTCACGAGTGAGACGTTGACATGGGCACAATATTTTTAATATCCGGGCTCCGGTAATCACTTGATACTACCTGGACAGTCAGCTCATCAATACGTGCAATGAGCACTAGAGCAATAAAAAGAATAAAATGTGACGATCACGAGATTGATCATCTTGGTAATATACCTAAAGAGTATTAAAAGAAGGAAGAAAAAACTTACTCGATAAACCAACAGGACTCGTCAGATGGATGACAGCAACATCGTTGCGGTAAAGAACCGGGAACCAGTCGGGGTGCAGTATAACAGAACTAGTGTCAACCCTGGTGCCTCCGGTAAAGAGTGTCACCGATCCAAGAACAACCGTTATGAGCCAACCTTGATTGATACCATCGAACCAGCAGTGAGCAGCTGTCAACAGTCTGGTAGGGGTAACAAGCGTCGCTCCGCAGACACCCACATTTACATTATTGACGATGGCGACGATCAGACCGGCCTTAAATAGTATTTGTTTATTTGTCACTTTATATTTCAGACACTTAAGAAACTCTAGACAATGGAACTTTTTTGAAATTTTTGGTACTAGGGCATCTTATAAGCTCGTACGGAGTGGTACCACCGCTCTGCCTATTTCTGCCGTGAAGCAGTAATGCATTTCGGTTTGAAGGGTGGGGCAACCGTTACATCGAAGACTGAGACATCGAACTCATGTCTCAAGGCGGGTAGCGGTATTAACGTTGTTGATATCTATGGGCTTTGGTGATAAATTCAGACCAGGTGGGCGGCGAGCTCGTTCAACCATCTTAGCAATAAATAAATAAACATTTTAAACGATTTTCGAACGAACGAATATTAAATTAGATCCTTTTATTGAAGTAAAGCACAAATTCAAATGGACGCATATATTCATTGAAGAGTTGTTTGACTAAGGACTGTTCGCTTAATATCTAGCTCATGATGTTTAACGGCTTCAATCGTACTGACCTGGTAAGGGAATTCTCCAAGACTAGCAGGAGAGCCACCAACGATTCTGGTATCCCTCAAACCCGCTTCTTCAGCTCTGCGAATCCTCTCTGCTTCTGGTACACCATATTTAGTGAGGTATCCATAAAGTGGGTTTTCATCTAGAGGTAGCGCCGCGACAGTAGCGTATGCAAGTAGAAGTAAGAAGCCCGCACCGAATGTCTTCATCATGACTGTGTGTTGTATAGAAAAGCGTTACACACTTTTATAAGGAAGATAAGTTACGCTGTTGACGTTGGACAGTCCCGATTAAAGGCAATCACTAGCTATACTGCTTATAATAATACGTGTTATTATATGATACCTATCATCAAAATCTATTTGAATGATTCAAATAGATTTTATCAATTAAATAATTTTAATCAATTGTTTTTCTATATCCTAGAGCTGTGTGTTTTTAATTTGTAGGTTTTGAGTGGGAAAATATAATATATTAAAAATAGAAATAAAGGTCCTGACCCAAGCAAACGATTATATTATAGAAGTCATTTAAAATACGTTCGTAAAACGTATCACAAAATATATTTCATAATAATTGCACTACGTTATTATGAGAAATATTTTCCTTAAATACGTTTCTTTGTAGGCCTGAAAAAATTCCGAGGCACTATTTAAAAACTGTTCTATTAATGTTTTTTCACGGATTATATCAAGACAGACAATAACAACTTCAAAGATTTTGTGTTTTTTTTTGCTCTCCGCTTCGTTCGAGTTAGTATGCATGCTAAATTACTTTAAATAATATTTAATAAAATAGCTGCTATATTTGCATAAATCGATATAACTATTCCGGCATATCAATTCTATAGACCAGTACAAAGATTGCCCTGTAGTGGCCTTCACAGTGTATAAGGAGCGTCCCTCGAGTGGTGGGTGAGAGAACGTTCGGTCAGCCTAGATAGCTGCCGGCTAAGCCGGATGGGCTTGCTGACTAAAGTAGAGTGTGGTCCTCCTGAAACTTGGTGAACTACGAAGATTAAACATCTGTGTGGTTGCTCTTCAAGAAGTTAGATGATCAGGCTCGGGGGAATGTCCAATGGATAGTGTTCACAATGGATTTTTCCAAAATCTTCTATGAGACATTTTTAACCAGAACATTTCAAAAAAGTAGAATAATTTAGCTTCATCGGCCGTATTTCTGTATTTCTAAATGAAAATCAAATAAAAAATTCTCAAAATTAAAAATTGATGATCATAACAATTTTTATCATAAGTGATGTAAGTTACTTAAACTCAGGTAAGAATATAATAATATATTTATTTGCTAGGTTGATAATTTATATCAGTGATTTATTTGCTGTTATAATTATTCATGCCCGACGAATTAAGATAGTAATGGATTAATTAAATCAAAAGATTTGAATGTAATTAATATTTTTACTTAGTTGAAACGGGACATTCTAAAATTCATCAAAAATGCTTGTGATTTTCAAAACTAAATTATCTTCAAATCAAATTTTAAATACATTTAGTTTTATTTTGTATTATAATACATAGTTAAGAAATTTGTTTTAATGGTAATAGATAGTGTTGAATGAAGAAGATGTATGATTGAATGAAGATGTATTCTTTACTTGATTTTGTAAGTTTTTTTTGAGTAAGTAACTCATTTGAAAGTAAGAAAAAAAATATCCTTATACGTTTTTCTAGTTTCTTTCCTTGATTATTGATTAATAACGAATCTGTGCAGGTTGCGGTATGCAATAAATAGCAATAAATAAATAAAAACGTGTTTAAGTACTTTATTTATTTCAACGATAACATTTAAAGGTGTTGATTGAAGAAATTCATGAACGATGTAACTCGGGCATATGCGGCAGGCAAGTTCACTTGGCAACCGAGACCAGAGCCAAATGATGTAATACCAATCTGAAAAACATTAATCATAGTAAGTTTATGACCAAATACGTACCATATTTAATACGCACAATAATTATTTTTATGCCTTTATTAAAATGCACCTTAATAGTTTAGATGAAGAAGAATAAAACTACAATTCGATTAGAAGTTATGGAGAGGGGAAATTTGGGCTGCGTTCAATCCGTCCAAAGTACTACCCGGTTTCTTGCCTCCGTCATGATACTAGTGCCAATAATTTATATCATACGATCATAATTACTCATGATATATGTATTGCAGCCACATGTCCTTGTTTTTATTTTGTTTCCATAAATGAATTCTTATGGGAACGAGGCGTTTTCACTAATCTAAGAAATTAGTCATTTCGATTTACGAAAACAAAATAAAGATACAAATAATATATTTCTTAAATATAAACAACGTATTCTATCTTAGCATTTGAGGAATACGCCAGTACTCGCGTTACCTATTTTAAATGCTTTTCTTCGGGCTTTGTTTTCAAAATATTGTTATATTTTATTTTAGGCACGTCTTACGCTTATGAAAGTGCGAATCTCACCAAGATAGGACGGTTGTTTCTTGTAACAACAAGAGGGCCACCGGAGTCACCACGGCAAGTGCCGACACCACCGCGTCCACTTGTGCATAAGTTTGAAGATTGCAAGACGAAGGGGAAAGCAAATGTGCAAACAAAGTTATTTATCACGTCGAGGTTCACGTGACTGAGGACTTGGTTTGTCGTTATAGATCCAGCTGTAAAACAAGACATAAACTGAATCAAAATTTAAAATACACCTTAATGTTTTTGTCGTGCGACACGACCGTCAAAGAAATAACTAAATTTTGGTTAAATCCTACTGCGGTTTTGTAATTTGTTAAAGTGATATTAAAATTTTGTATATCCATTGTAGTTTTTTAGTTAAATATACTCACAGCTGCTGGTCAGACCGAAGCCAGAAGCGACTGCCGAGGATCCAACAAAGTTTTCTTGTAATTCCTGTCCACTTGGAAGAGCAATCGTATTGATTGTATCTAAAATGTATTTTTTTATTTATTACAAATGTAGCACAGTAAACACTTAAACTTCGACAAAAGGCGTTTAGTGTGAAAATACATATAATAGCTGACTCGGCAAACGTTGTGTTGCCTTAAATAAGATTTCTATGGAAATTCTAGCGTAGAAAAAAAAAACCTCATTCAACCACATTCATTCATTATAAAAAAAAAAAATTGGATGGGGCTGAAAAATAGATAATATGAATGTAGTATGAAAAATAGATAGTAGCCGATTCTCAGACCTACTGAACTTACTATTGATACACAAATAAAACCAAAAAAACATGGCTAAAAAATGTATAATGAGTAAGACAGGAGACCGGCTTCGTCCTCATGCCTACTACGTGATGTTTGCTGGATGAGTGGTGACACCTGGCGGGGATAAATGATCGATTGATAGTTGATCAGTAGTCGACCGGCGAGGGCGGAAGATCAAATTGAATTTAAAAAAAAAATCATAATTAAAGGAACTTGAAATTATAAACTCTAAATAAGAATTTATCGTACTACAATTATAATATTTGATTGCCATCTTGCAACCTTATTGGGGATCTGTGTATAGAATAAAAAAATAAAAAATCGGGATAAAAAAATAGGGGTTGATCGTATAAGAATGAAAATTGAGAGTAATATGAAATATTTTATTTTAAGTCTTGACAAAATAGAAAAAAATCTTGCCAAAAAAAATTAAAGTCTATAATTATCAACAAATGAAAAATAAGGGTTGATCGTAGAGAGGTGAAAAATTCAGAGTAATATGAATTTTTTTATGACATAGTCATGACAAAAAAACAAAGTTCTTGCAAAAAAATTTAAAGTTTTTAATTAACAAATAAAAAATAAGGGTTGATTGTAGAAGGGTGAAATTTAGGGTTGTATGTATTTTTGTATGCTGTATCATAAAAAAATAAAAACAAATTTGTTGTCTAAAAATAAAAAATAAAATTTAGGGGGGGAGAACCCTTAACATCTAGGCGGATGAAAAATAGATGTTGTCCGATTCTTTACCCTGGCCGACATGCACGCTAAGATTCACGAAAATCGGTCAAGCCATTTCGGAGGAGTTCAATCACGCACACCCTGACACGAGAATTTTATATGTCTGTACCAAAATTATAAAGCGGAAACATTTAATTTTGTTTGTTTGTATTGAATAGGCTCCGAAACTACTGAACCGCTTTGAAAAATTCTTTCACTGTTTGGAAGCTACACTATTCTAGAGTGAAATAAGCTATTTTTGAAATTAAAAAAATTAAAAAATTAGGGATCCTTACTAAAACTCCGATAATGTAACCCAAGGGGTAAAAAATTAGGTAAAATAGTCTTTACATCGCGCGCCCTGCGAAAACTGTTGATGATAGAATAAAATAATATACTACGACTTTGTAGAAAACATTATTATTTACAAAAAATGTCCCGACAGTATATGTCTAACTAATATAGTTATGCCGCAATAAGTGTTCTTTTAATTAAAAAAATAAAACAACGTCAAATATCGTTGAAATTTTCGTTAAAGACTCGATCGGAGCCGGAGCGGGCCGCTTGTTAGATTATAAAGAGGAAATATTTGTTTATTTGTTTGTTTGTATTGAATAGGCTCCGAAACTACTGAATCGATTTGAAAAATTCTTTCACTGTTTAGAAGCTACACTATTCCCGAGTGACATAGGCATTCATTCTAATGATGCCTGCGATTTCTAGTAACCAAACAATTTTTTTTTATAGCTTAGATGGGTAGACGAGCTCACAGCCTACCTGATGTTAAGTGGTCACTGGAGCCCATAGACATCTACAACGTAAATGCGCCACCCACCTTGAGATAAATTTTCTAAGATCTCAGTATAGTTACAACGGCTGCCCCACCCTTCAAACCGAAACGCATTGCTGCTTCACGGCAGATATAGGCACGGTGGTGGTACCTACCCGCGCGGACTCACAAGAGGTCCTACCACAAGTAATTACGCGAATTATAATTTTTCGGGTTTTTAATTTTATAACACGATGTTATTCTTTCACCGTGGAAGTCAATCGTGAACATTTGTTGAGTACGTATTTCATTAGAAAAATTGGTACCCGTCTGGGATTCCAACACCGGTGCATCGCTCAACACAAATGCACCGGACGTCAATACGAAGCGAACTGTGAGCTCATTGATCTAGTGCCCAAAAGCAATAAGTTTGCAGTGGTTCTGACGCTGCTCCACTTTTAAGACTTTCATACGTAAAAGTACATTAAAAGAAGAATATGTAATAAACTTACCAGACAAAGTAACGGGACTGGGTAGGTAAATGACGGCCACATCATTACGAATGGTAGCAGGAGACCAATTCGGATGCATTATAATCGAACTGGTCTCAACTCTGGTGCCACCGCTGAAGAGTGTCACGGAACCAAGTACGACCGTTATGCTCGTGCCTTGGTTGGTACCATCGAACCAGCAGTGAGCAGCTGTCAATAGTCTGTTAGTGGTAACAAGCGAAGCTCCGCAGACGCCCGTGCGTGGTTGTCCATTAACGACGATGGTGATTAGTAGACCACCCTTAAACGGTGTACTTTTATTTTAATTTTTGGTGCCCCTATTTTTTGCCCATGGGTTCAGATGAGATTTGGACATCAAACGACATGTTTCATATATTTTTTTTATTGCTTAGATGGCTGAACGAGCTCACAGCCCACCTGGTGTTAAGTGGTTACTGGAGCCCATAGACATCTACAACGTAAATGCGCCACCCACCTTGAGATTTTTAAGATCTCAGTATAGTTACAACGGCTGCCCCACCCTTCAAACCGAAACGCATTACTGCTTCACGGCAGAATTAGGCAGGGTGGTGGTACCTATCCGCGCGGACTCACAAGAGGTCCTGCCACCAGTAAACATCATTTTAGTATAAACGTTACAGAATTGAGAAACAAGTTTAAATAAATCTCCAAGAAAAGCGGTATTCGCAAAGTAATCACGGGCACCAGTTGCAACTTAAGATCTCAACTAGTGAGGTATGGAATTTAAATGGAACTGACCTGATAAGGAAACTGTCCGAGAGTGGCAGGAGAGCCACCTACAATTCTGGTATTACTCAGTCCTGCCTCTTCAGCCTTGCGAATCCTCTCTGCTTCTGGTACACCATACTTAGTAAGGTAACCGTATACCGGATTTTCATGCAAAGGCAGTGTAAAAGCACTGCCGTAAGCCACCAGTAGCAGGCAGGTCGCAACGAATGTCTTCATCGTGACTGTATAGTGCAGACAGCTATAATTAATGACCTTTATATGGTAAGATAACACGCATTGACGTTAAGCATTTAAGATAAAGAGTATTTATTGATTATACCCCTAATTATGTTATCTAATTGATCTCTATCATCTAATGACGTGGGTTTTAATAAATTAAATATGAATGAACTGTGTGCGTTTAATTTGAAGTTCTTGAGTGAGAAAAGAATAATAAATAAATAATAATAATAAATAAATATTTACTAACAATCACGCCACGTTAACTGGTCCCGTGATAAGTTCGTAAAGGACTTGTGTTACAGGTACCAGATAACGGAAATAAATGTAAGATTTTTATTATACAAATACACATACATATATTTAATATGCATCCATAACCCTGGAAAAGACATTTATATTTATCATACAAATATCTTCCCTTGGCGGGATTCGAACCCGCGACCCCCTTGTGTAGTGACCATGTCACCACTACACCAGACGGCCGTTAATGGTTATTATGTATCTGAAATTAGGTGATGTAATAAAAAATCAGTTGAAATTAGGTTAATTTATTTCTACACTTATTTTTTTTCTAAGTTTTGGTAAAGATAAATGTAGTCGAATAAAAATACAAAACAGTTTTTATTTAAGGATGAAGATTTAAGCTGAAGTTTCGTTTCTTTAAGGCAGTGAACTAAGACGTCCTAATGTTCTTCTTTTTTCGGAGTTTATATAGACATACCATCGATATATTACCATATCGATGAGACATACAGACGATTATAATCATTTGGTTAAAATCGGATATAACTAATATGGCAACATTATATTATTAAAAAGTGAGATAGTTTTTATTTTTTTCAATTCAAAATAACGCTTATAATTCTTAGCATAAAATAGATTTTGCAAGAATTTCTCAAAGAAGTCATGTTTATCTCAAAGTAAATTCCGTGAATACTCTCTCTCTTTTGGCCTGTAAAAATAACTCGGAGACAAACTATCAATCTCTGTTCCTATTCGGTAATTCGCTTAATAGGCATATTAATATTGCGAATACAATCTATACATATAAATAAAATTGGAGTGTCTGTTTGTAATATTGAAATAACCGATTTTTTACACCATGCATAATATGAATATACTTATATATACGGTACATACACCAAAATATCATTTTTTACAATTTTTGTCTGTCTGTCTGTCTGTTTGTTCCGGTTAATCTCTGGAACGGCTAGACCGATTTTGACGGGACTTTCACTGACAAGTAGCTGATGATATAAGGAGTAACTGAGGCTACTTTTTTTAGACTAGCTTTGCCCCGCGGCGTCACCCGCTGTACGACAATAACCGCGGGTAACATCGCGGGACTCGACTATCTTCAATAATAAAATTTAATGTTTCCGAGGCGAAGCGAGGGTGGGTCGCTAGTAAAAAATAAAATTCAACTAACAACAGAACGTCATTCACAATTTTATCTTTCGTTTATTATCTTAACATACACGGCGATAAACGTTAAAGATTGTGTTTAGGTTTGCGTCCCGATCGATTTTATTAAATTTTTGAATGAGTGGCTCCTAATATCATATATATTTTTAAACTAGAGAATCCCGGCCACGTTTCTCTGTCACAAAATATCTAGATGACATTCACCATTTTGTTCAGACCACTTGGCAATTTATAAACAGTATATCGTAATATACAGATAACTTCTCCGAAGTGCTAACAATTTCAACTCAATCGATTAAAAGTAGTATAGAATACGAATAAATAAATATTTTGTTTTTCACATATTACTTTATTTTATTAACTAGTTGCATGTTTTGATCTGACTTTCTGTAAGTGTCAGCGCTAGAAAATGTCCTGCTTCAAACGAGGTTTGTGGACAATACTTTACGGTAGGCAGCCAATTGGCGTTGCCCCTGGTATTTCTGACGTCCATTGTGACGGTTGGCACTCACCATCAGGTGGGCCGTATGCTAGTCTACCTAAAAGGGCAATAAAAAGTAAAAAAAGTGGATAACATTGTCATTATACTCAAAAAATTTAGCTGATTGTGACAAAAACTGCACAAAGTTGCAACTCGGTTGAAAAAGTAAAAACACACAACACCAGTCCTCAAAAATATCAATTTTAATATAATACGTAATTACTATAACTTCTTTTTAATTATTGTGCATTTAAAACAAAAAAAACTACAACTACAATTTTCATTTAGCTTTTAAATAACAAATGCTTATTTTCTAGTATATATTTATGATTTACTTCTAGATTTATCTTACGTGAACTGATATCAAATGTTTTTTTTTAAGTAACTATAAATTTAAAATTATTGTTTTAAGTGTTGGTTGAAGAAGTCCACATATGATGTTGCTCTGGAGTAAACGGACGGGAGGCCGATTTCACAACCTAAGGCCGAACCGAATGATGCAATGCCAATCTGTGAAAATAAATCTCTGTTACGTATTTTGAATAAAACAGCTCAATAGTGACGAGCTACTTAAAGTTATCGTACGAGCACTGAAAAAACTAGAAAAGCTAGAATAACATGTGATTGCTTCAAACTTTGTACAAACTGAAGTGTTTTAAGAAACACAGTTTAAATTTTGAATATTATATGTAATTGATTAAAAGGTTTGAATACGCAACTAATATTCTATCAGTAAATATTTAAATCACTACGGCCCGGCAAACACAAGCTCTTCTGTTAAAGTTTGAAGAAGGGTAAGGACAGAAACGCCTTCCTTTGGAAATTTGGACAACCTAACCATTGCAATTGTTTAATCAGGTGTTGTATCAAAGCTATATGAAAACGTCGTGGCTAACGGATAAGACGTCCGGTGCATTCGTGTTGAGCGATGTATCGGTGTTCGAATCTCAGGCGGATACCAATTTTTCTAATGAAATACGTACTCAAATATTCACGATTGATTTCCACGGTGAAGGAATAACATCGTGTAATAAAAGTGAAACCCGCAAAATTATAATTTGCGTAATTACTGGTGGTAGGACCTCTTGTGAGTCCGCGCGGGTGGGTACCACCACCCTGCCCATTTCTGCCGTGAAGCAGTAATGCGTTTCGGTTTGAAGGGTGGGGCAGCCGTTGTAACTATACTTGAGACCTTAGAACTTATATCTCAAGGTGGGTGGCGCATTTACGTTGTGGATGTCTATTGGCTCCAGTAACCACTTAGCACCAGCTGGGCTGTGAGCTCGTCCACCCAAAAAAGCAATAAAAAAAAAGTTATATAATTCTTACAAATGAATCAAAGCCTCGCCTGACTGATAAGTCTGAATTATTTTTAATAATATATTATTTTATATGCATCATTCTTTAACATGTTAAACGTGCACTAACCACTTAACGAATATGAACAATACAATTTACAACAGATTAAATCTAAAAAAACAACAAACACAAGTACTAGTGCACACACTAGTACTCCTAATCCTAGATATAAGCATTTAACAAAGGCTACTTACTAATATAGGCTCATTATTCCTGTATGTAATAAGAGGACCACCGGAGTCTCCACCGCAAGGACCAATAAATCCAAAACCACTAGTACAGATGTTGGATGCTTGCAAAATAAACGGGAACACCAAATTGCAAATATTGTTCGAAATTACAGTCAAGCGCACATGACTTAAGAACTGATTAGATGTAATTCCGTTATCTGTAATGAACAATTAATTCACTATGGTGCTATTGAAAAAAAAAACACAATTTAGTTACTTTATAGGCGACTGTGTTTATACTTAGTTGCAAATGGATAGCTAGATGAATAAAGTCTGGTTTTAAACCTTTTACTAACTTATAGATATAATTCCAACTATCGATTTAATTAAATTTAGATTTATTGGTGGTAGGACCGCTTGTGAGTCCGCGCGGGTAGGTACCACCGCCCCGCCTATTTCTGCCGTGAAGCAATGATGCGTTTCGGTTTGAAGTGTGGGGCAGCCGTTGTAACTATACTGAGATCTTAGAACTTATATCTCAAGGTAGGTGGCGCATTTACGTTGTAGATGTCTATGGGCTCCAGTAACCACTTAACACCAGGTGGGCTGTGAGCTCGTCCATCCATTTAAGCAATAAAAAAAAAAACCAACTATTGATTTCATTAAATTTAGATTTAAATTAAGTGTTACTATTTAAAGCCTACCATTACTTGTGATACCAAATCCAATTGCAATTGCAGCTTCTCCTTTAAAATTTTCAAACAGTTCAGGACCGGACGGTAAGGCGATAGGTGCAATGATACCTGAAAATTTTATTGAAAACTGATGATGATTTTCAGCGAGTCAACTGTTTTCTTATTTAAAAATAAGCCTTCAATTTATAAAACAGTACTCACTTGATGTTTCTACTTCATAGGTTAAATATATCACAGCAACATCATTCTGAACCGAATTAGGCTTCCAATCTGGATGAGTGACAACAACGCTTGAAGCAAGTCGCGTTCCGCCGCTGAACAATAAGCTAGAACCAAGCACGACGGTAAAACGCCATGCTTGGTTTTCACCGTCATTCCAGCAGTGCGCAGCTGTAGCAACCTTTGAAGGATGGATAAGGGATCCACCGCATACGCTAACACCATCAAATCCAATTATATCTCCAATTAGTCCGGCCTGAAGTTTATAAAAATATATTTTTGTAAAAAAATATTATAGTTTACATTTTTATATAACTTGTAACTATCGATGTGGTCAAGATTACAAATAGCTCTCATGTCTGGGGTGAGGTACGTGGGTCGATTACTGTAGTTACATCTCTGTTTGTTGCTTAATGAAAGAATTTATTGGAAGAAAAAGATCTTGAACTTACTTTAAAAGGATATTGTCCAGCGACGGCTGGTACACCTCCAACAATTCTAGAATTGAAAAAATTATTTTGATCTCTTTGTATTCTTTCAGCTAAAGGAATTCCGACCCGGGCATGATATCCGAAAGCGCTGTTTCTAAACGTTTCACTTAAATTTATACCACAGACTAAGTTTGTTAAGCCGAGAAATATGATGAACTTCATTTCGAAAATAAGCCATGAGTTATAGTAGATATTTTCAAATACGATCTGTAATATAAGATAAATTTGTGATATAGTTAAGATAAGGAAGCGATAGCATATATCCATTAGATGAAATAATGTCAAGATGATATTCCTTGTTTAGTTTGTAAATAACTTATATACATCTATATATTTAATAAGTACAATATGTAGATAGTGTTACGCCGGTAAGAGAAATGCCATCTATCGCCGAATAGTCGAACGATTAACGAAGATCTAGTAACATCTAGAACGCTCGAGAAGTACAACGCCATCTATTGTGAGATAGCGGAAACACAATGCTGGACTTGTGTGGAATATTCTCGACGAATCTAGGGATTTCGTCTCGACTATAAAAGCGTTGCAGAGATGGCACGCAGTCAGTTAGTAACAGCGAAGCGGAGGAAGCGAATTGAGAATTTTAAAGTGTTTGTGAAGTGTTTTAAGCGTTCTAAGTGCTAATACAATTGTTAATTTGTACTTCGGTAGAATTTTATTTATCCCGAACCCCAGCGCGTAACAATAGAAATGTAGAAAATCTTCCACGAGATTGCATTCTAGTTTTCCCAAGCTATAAACATCGTACTGTCATAGAATAAAACAGTAATATTGGAGTATGTACTGCACTAAAAGAGGTAGATTTGCAACGCTATCGAACTTTGCACAGGTTTTCATAAAAGTGGAGTTAAGTTCAATTTAGAGCACAATAACATATTAATGTCGAAATACGTTTATTGTCGTATGTTGGTTTTAATAGTAACGTCTATAAAAATCCACAAACTACAAACAACAATATACATGATTTGATTGACAGTTCCAAAGAAAAGTACACGGTTGTTGTGTTTGCTTCGTAGATGTGAGTTTGGTTTACCCATCCTTCTCTCCAAAACAATTCCAGTCTGTGCCTCGCACAGGGGACTGTCACTCAAGTATTCTCGCGGAACAAGCCAATGATATTAACCGACCATTTATCTGAGATCCCCTAGTAGTTACACTCCTTTAATCACGGGCCACGAGTTTTGCATGCTGCCAAGAGTTCAACATTAACTGGGCTCTGTTTTGTCTAAAGTCAAACTCTTTAGTTATGCTGACATTGTATTCAGATTCAATTCGGTTGCACGTGTCAGTTGGATTATCTTTCATTTTTGGTCTGGGGAACATGATTGTTTAATGGTAATAAATATCTATCTCAGTATATTAACAATTTTGTGTTCAACCTTACCAAAATACAGCTAGTGGATTATACGTATAATAAAGTTTTGATTTTTTAAATAATTGTTAATTAACTAGCCGACCCGGCAGACTTCGTGGTGCCTCAATCGATAAATAAAAGACCGACGGAGGACACATTAAAGGAAAAACAAATTTGTTATTTTTATTTAATTCCGAGCATTTTCATATTTATCTACCTTTTAAACCTTCTCTGGACTTCCACAAATTATTCAAGACCAAAATTAGCCAAATCGGTTCAGCCGTTCTCGAGTTTTAGCGAGACTAACGAACAGTAATTCATTTATATATATACCTATACATATATAGATAAAGATAATTTATGGTGGTTGTTTCTATGTTCCATATCGTTCGATTTCTATTTACAATTTTTAATGTTGAGTAAAGTTGCGAAGAAAATTAACTCATGCAAATAGGTATCTTTGAAAGACCTGTGAAAACGTGGAGGTCGTGTACGGAATTGCGATTCGATTAATCGCAGTGAATTCGAAACGTCGTGAGTGGCGGGAACCTCAAACATTAATCGAATTTCGGTCTTCTACGGGCAAACGATCGAGTGTGCGTTAGTTCGCATTACGGGACCTCTCGAAATGCTCGATACTTGAGTGTTCGGTATATGATACCGAGATGTCTACTACGAGTGATTGCACGATGTCGAGGAGTCTTAACGGAGGGCGGATGCAATCCTATTCGCTCTCGCTAGGACTGCAAAGCACTTCATTGTCAGTGCATATCTGGTCTGTTTGAATGGTTGAATTCAATCTCCGAACCGGACTTCAATATAGATTGACATAGCATCTGCGCTTAGAAGCGTTGAAATCATAACTCACGTAACGCATATTTATATTTGAAAATGAACTAAATCTTATATTTTGCTTATCATTGAGAAGTAAAAATCCATAAATGTGTATACAAATAAAAAATGTGGTCACATTTGTGTCATCATTTCTACATAGAGGCTTCTAAGAGCTACCACTGTCAGGTGCTCGAAATCAGAAAGTTTAATTAAACACAACAATCGTCTTGATTTTTAAAACTAATTAATAAATGCATTGTTATTATCATTTAACTGAACCACATTACGTTTCATATTTGTCAATTCTCCATGTTTTCAAAAGCCACAGGATTGCCCCAAAATTAAATTTAGACGGGACTAATCGTACGCGTGATGTCCACGTCGCCCCGAAGATTACTCATACCGGTAATCCGAGGCCTAACTATTATTTACACGTAACTCGCCAATCGATCTGCGTGATTGACAGCTAGGGTAGGGGCGTCGACAACTATTCTACCGTCAGTGCCGGTCCAGACAGCTGGTTGCGCAGCCATTTCTGACTCGATCGGGGAAATTATATGCTGCGATGCAAAACGCTTGAGCGTAATTTAAACGTCTCGTCCCGTGAACGGACAGGCCAGAACGACTCATTGTTCAATTCCATTATTATTATTATTATCACTTAAAATAATGAATTCAATTTACGTATTATTAAATTAGTGTCAATCAATTTAATGTGTTGTCGAGATTTAAAAGAAATTGGAATATCGATGCAAAATAAGTTGGATTATTTTTTCGGAGCTGTTGGTATTAATTGTATAAATTTTTGCAAAAGTCCACATCCCTCATACGACAAGGGGCCAAAGTATCATATTATAACGACTCTTCCACACTTTGAAACGGAGACGATGTACAATCTTCTTAATAGACATCAACCCAGCGAAAAGCACAGCAGTGTTATTTCAAAGGGGAAACTCACCGCTTATTTCCTCCCGCATTAGGAGGAGAAATATCACACCCCCGATCACCCTCTTCGGCCTACCTATACCTTGGGCTAGGAAGGTCAAGTACCTGGGAGTCACCCTGGATGCATCCATGACATTCCGCCCGCATATAAAAACAGTCCGCGATCGTGCCGCATTTATTCTCGGCAGACTCTATCCCATGATCTGTAAGCGAAGTAAAATGTCCCTTCGGAACAAGGTGACACTTTACAAAACTTGCATAAGGCCCGTCATGACTTACGCGAGTGTGGTGTTCGCTCACGCGGCCCGCACACACATAGACACCCTCCAATCCCTACAATCCCGCTTTTGCAGGTTAGCCGTCGGGGCTCCGTGGTTCGTGAGGAACGTCGACCTACACGACGACCTGGGCCTCGAATCGATCCGCAAACACATGAAGTCAGTGTCGGAACGTTACTTCGATAAGGCTATGCGTCATGATAATCGCCTTATCGTTGCCGCCGCTGACTACTCCCCGAATCCTGATCACGCAGGAGCAAGTCACCGTCGTCGCCCTAGACACGTCCTTACGGATCCATCAGATCCAATAACCGTTGCATTAGATGCCTTCAGCTCTAATACTAGGGGCAGGCTTAGGGACCCCGGTAACCGTACTCGTCGAACTCGACAAAGAGGTCGACGTGCAACCTAACCCATGCATCAGCCCGCTGAGTTTCTCGCCAGATCTTCTCAGCGGGTCGCGATTCCGATCCGGTAGTAGATTCATTCGCGAAGCAACTGCTCTTGAGTTGTTAGGTCTCCTTCGGAGGCGCTCGGGCAGTTGTTAGCAAATCCCACCCGTCTTGGCTGAGCCTTTGCTCGCCCACCTGTCCTGGTGAAGCTGGAAAGGCCTCCGGGCCACCAGTAATATCTCAATCTAATATATTCTTTGAAAAGTGAACAATCTTCGACTGAGTATACTATCAATTTGTCTATTAATTTTTGTTATGTTCATCATATGACGATAACCTGTTCTTCTTCTTCGTCGCTTTCTTCATTGCTGAAAGTCTTGTCCCTGAAACTTTACTGTGGCCTGTCTCATAAGCTGTTTCCATCTCTTCCGGTCCTCAGCTTCTCCAATGGCGGTTGCGACTGGCAGCCCAATTAGGGCGGTTATTTGATCACACCAACGGCTAGGTAATCGGCACTGGGGTCTCTTTCCTTCTACTTTGCCCGTCACGATCACTTTATAACCTGTTAAATATATTTAAATATAATATAATATGTACTGGTGGTAGGACCTCTTGTGAGTCCGCACGGGTAGGTACCACCACCCTGCCTATTTCTGCCGTGAAGTAGTAATGCGTTTCGGTTTGAAGGGTGGGGCAGCCGTTGTAACTATACTGAGACCTTAAAACTTATATCTCAAGGTGTGTGGCGCATTCACGTTGTAGATGTCTATGGGCTCCAGTATCCACTTAACACCAGGTGGGCTGTGAGCTCGTCCACACAACTAAGCAATAAAAAAAAAACTTATGCTGAAAAATAAATATAATTAAAAGCGAAGTGTTCACAACGTGACAGCGGCGGGACGTTAATGCGACCGGACTAAATAACGTTAGAGCACCCTTGTTACAGCAATTACGCTCGGTGGGCCGGTTAAAATGTCTGCTCATTTTAAAGTTTTCATCTGGATTTAGGTTCGCATCGCACGACAGTTTAAACGATCAATCAGACTAGCCATTACGAGCTTCAAGTTATATTGTTTTATTCTTGGACATTTATTAGAGTACGACTTTTATTATTAACTAGCGGACCCAGCAGACTTTGTAGTGCTTCAATCGATAAATAAAAGACCTAAACTTTTCTATAAAAAATCGGTTGTCTGCTAAGTCGGTTTACTGACTATAGTTGAACGTGACAACTTCATAAGAAAATACTGATGGAATGGTTTAATTTTTCAAAAGAAAATTTTAATTTCATTTGTTTGATAGATGTTTTGTATATACAATTGACACCAAATTCACTTTTCACTGAACTTCATACTTGACGAAAACATGTAAATATATTACAGTATAGCAGCTGTAAACGTGGATGCATCGCTCACTCAAGTAGGAGAGAGACATATGTCGAACGCTGCCGAACGCGGAGGCCGATTGTGCCTCTTTGTCGCTCGTTGCGCGCTCTCTCTTGCACCTCAAGCCTTACATGGAACGCCTCATAGTGAGGTAACGCCGCATGAGTCATGTTTTTTCGTGCGCGCAGCCGGCTCCATCGAATTATAAGACGTTGTCATGTCAATAAACAAAAGGAATCCGTCCGACGGGGGGGACATCAAAGGAAATACAAACTTGTTATTTTTATTTAATTCCGAGCATTTTCATTCATTTATCTACCTTTTAAACCTTCTCTAGACTTCCACAAATAATTCAAGACCAAAATTAGCCAAATCGGTCCAGCCGTTCTCGAGTTTTAGCGAGACTAACGAACAGCAATTCATTTTTATATATATAGATAATATGTAAAAAGTATTAATAAATGTACACCCATTTTCAATAAAAAATTCAGCTCATCACATTTATATTATTTGAGCGAAATTTTAACGTCCATTTTCTATAATCCGAACGATATTCGCCGTCATTGTTTACGTCACAACACTATAATGCCAAATTGACGTCGCTTCACTGTGTAAATACTGGTAAATACTTTAAATTGGCAGAGGATAAATGAGTCAATCAGGTTGTGCATTATTTTAAACGTGATTAACTGTTTCACTGAAATGAATGCCAAACTGTACTTTGTGAAAACATTGAAAAAAGACGAAGCAAATTTTTAATGATGTGATCATTAACGGACGTTAACGATTATTAACATAAGTTGCATTAACATAAATGTATGTTTATGTGTGTGGTTTACTTTAGTCGGGCTGTAAATATGAAAAAGCCATTTTCATAGCTAATTTTTATTTTTTTATTTGTCTTACTTTAAAAATGTCTACTACTGACACTTAAAAGGAGATTAAGGTGCTATGTGTAAATAAAAAAAAAATAGCCTTTCAATAATGAACATTAATAAAATACTTTTAATATATATTTAATATATAATACTTTAAATTTTTTACTGGTAGTAGGACCTCTTGCATACTGCTGTGAAGCAGTAATGCGTTTCGGTTTGAAGGGTGGGGCAGCCGTTGTAAGTATACTGAGACCTTAGAACTTACATCTCAAGGTGGGTGGCGCCTTTGCGTCGTAGATGTCTATGGGCTCCAGTAAACACTTAACACCATGTGGGCTGTGAGCTCGTCCACCCATCTAAGCAATAAAAAAAAACATACGAAACATCTAGATTATGATAGAGATGAAGATTTTTTTTAATTATTTGCCTATAAGAAAGCAAGACGGTTAGGATTTTCGTAACCCAATGGCTTGAAGTGATGGGGTAGGAGTAAAAATCAGTTATGTGGCTAGAAAATCCGGTGAGTGAACATAGAAGAAACAGTTTCTTAACAAGGAGCGTGGTCTTATTTTATTATTGTTTTAATATTAAATTATTATTGTCTAATTATAATTGAATAAGTTGATAAAAAATGCTATGCTTTTGCTGTTTTTTTTTTATTAAAAAGTGTTTCGATGTTTTCTCTTTTTGACATCGATTGCAAACTTACAATTTAAAATAGTCCGTTTAGAATACGCCAACTGGAAACTTCAAGGGAGGTAGAATGGCCACCGAATTAAATAGTTCCCCCTTAAAACTAGGTTGACGTAAACAATTTGCCCGACTTAGATGGACGATGGGCGGTTCGTGGTTACCGGAATATTGCACTAGTTTAGGAACGTTAGATCACTTGGTCACTATCTTCCTAACTTCCCCCCAATTACCTAAGTTTGACTTGAAGTGGAGGCTTTTTGCTGTCACTAGACTTTGTACTCAGGAGTTTTCAACTATAAAATGATTATTTTTCTTTCTGATTCTGATGTAATTTATCTCCTTTATTATTTACGGCTGTTTTGAAGGGTAGCATTTCAGGTGCTTCTACAAATTAGTTTAGGTTGTTCCACAAAATGAACACCGGTCGATTTAGTCTCTGTTGTTTACATTATGATTAGTTCAAACTGTATTTTCAAAAACATGGTGTGGAAATCGTAACTCCACATTGAATGAACATAAAAAAGTTACCACGATAATAGATTAAAGTGCAAAATCGACAAAGAAATTTTCGTTATTTAATTCTCAATCATTGAAAGACTTCGATGATAAGCCGTTTCGTATGAGAAAGGATGAGGCCGTCTAATCCCCTGGCTATTCTTCCCGCAGATCAAAAGTCTCAGAGGAATAATGCTCTTATGGACAGACTATAATAGCTCAAATGTAGTGTATCAGTAACACAGGAGGTAAATTAGTAATTTCGTTCTAAAACGAAGCATTTTAGCGCTTTTTCTACTAACTGTACAAAATGACGCAATCTCCATAAAAAGCTGAGATCCTTGTACTGTTCCCCGATTCTCCAGTAAAATCCTATTTAAAAAAAAAGTAAACGCATTCAGTTTTATAAATAATGAATTATTAGAGTTTTGGTATTCCCTTATTTGAAGATCATCAAGTATTTTCAATGAATTTTTATTATTTTTATTGGTTGTTTATTAAAGTTGAATTACTAAGTTCTACTCTATACTGTGGTAGGCAGTTGTCCGAACCATTAGCGAAGTTAAACCCGAGGTTTGTCGACTTACCCGCGTAAATCACTCTTGGGAAAATATGGAATAAGTAGCTATACGTAATAAATAATGTATCGTATTGCTATAAATCTGAAAAGCGATTGGTATAATATGTATTGTAGGTACTTGCGAAGTTTATGTTCGAATGATTCATCTTGGAATACACTCTTGGAATTTGTTTTTCTTTTTATTTCATTATTTAATAGCGTACTTCAAGGTATTCATTTATGAAATTGTTGTGTTGTACTAATCTTTTTGTGTTTACTGAAATACTAGAAGTGGGGTTGTAATGAAGCTATCGTTTTAAAACCGTAGTTATAGATTGTTTTTTTTTTTTTTTCTACCTGAGCTGGTAACCCGGAGCGGCTATTCCAGCGTAACCGTAACTAGTTGGTGAGCTCACAGGGCTCAAACCTGACGATGATGCTAACACGAACGCTAGCAAGAGTCGTGCTTCGCAGAATCTACCACCGGATCGGAAACGCGACCCACTGAGAAGGTCCGACGAGAAACTCAGTGGGCTGTGTCTGAGAGTTAATTTACTCGTCGAGCCCTTCGTCGCAAGCGACGGGTTCGACGAGAACGGTGACCGGTGCTTGAAGTACCTAGAAGCACCGTTAGTAGATCGGGAGGATCCGAGATGACGTGTTTTGGGCGACGTCGACTGCTTTCCATTATGTCCGCAGGATCGGGAATGAAAACAATAGATTGGAAAATTAGGTATAAAACTGAAAAGTTCTTTTTCTTTAAATTAATTACTTAACTACTTATATAGTATACAAGTTTTATATACTTTATAATTATATCCATTCGATTGAAGTCGATGAAAATTAAGTTTTCATTTCTAAATTGTGTTTTTTATATTATTTTTCTGTATTAATGTGCTGAAGAGCTTCCTTTTCTATTCTATAGCATTGTTTTCACAGGAGTTCTCTTATGCCACGTTTCGTTACTTTTATGAGGTAATTAAGTTAAAGCTCGTAAAAGTTTACATCCCTCAACCCTTGGTCTCAACCCTTCCTCTAATCTGGCCGCAAGAGACAACACTTTGCTCTTCGTCCATCACGAGGGCAGCTAATTAATGATGATAAATAACTTTGGTTGATCTGCTGATAGGGGTTCAAGGGAAGCAGAAAAAATTATAAGAAAAGTTGATTCGATGGCCTAGTTTGGTGAATTTCATGATTTTTCATTAAGTACGTGTCTACTACAAATATATTGAGCTGGATGGAATTCAGTTGATCTAGAATAAAGTCTTGATAAACAAAAAGTATTGAGTGTAGTTCTTAGTTCGGAATAAATGATTAGAAAGTAACCTTCACAGAAGACCTTTACCGGTGGTAAAGTAACAGTAATCTTTACTGGTGGTAGGATCTCTTGTGAGTCCGCATGGGTAGGTACCACCACCCTGTCTATTTCTGCCGTGAAGCAGTAATGCGTTTTGGTTTGAAGGGTGGGATAGCCGTTGCAACTATACTGAGACCTTAGAACTTATATCTCAAGGTGGGTGGCCCATTTACGTTGTAGATGTCTATGGGCTCCAGTAACCACTTAACACCAAGTAGGCTGTGAGCTTGTCCACCCATCTATGAAAAAAAAATGAAAAAAAAAGAAGACGAAAAAGGAAAATGTACTAGGAAAATATAAGCAAAAAAAATAATACATTTCCTAATTTAATACAAAATACTTAATAGATACTTATTAGATTACCTAATGGATATTAGGTTCATGTTTTTGAGCCCGCGATCTAAAGCAAGAACAAATAGTGGTCTCTGCATCAAAGGGAAGGTAAAAACCCTGTGCGTAAGTTGATTTGTTGTTGTATTTCAATGTGAGTATTTTTAATGCTTTAATGTTCTTGTTAAAGACATTATCGCCATTTTTCAATGTTTTTTTGGAAATTATGTTATTAAAAATTGAATTATGTAGCTAAAACTGCTTTTACGGTTTAGTTTGGCGTTTTTATTGTCTTCGTTTATTTCCAATGTTTTGAATTAATTATAGTTTTCGTAGTCACGGACGATTCAACGACAGTCGTAAAAATAGTTTTAATTATGTATAGGTACGATTCGCGAAAGCTAAAGAAAGTACTAAAGTGACTTTTAGTTTACATAAAGACATAAATTTACCCAATGAAAATTTGGAAGAGAAAAATATTTTGAAAAAAACATGCTAACAAAAGAAACTGCATCAGCAATTTTCGTTCAACTCGAGGGGCCTACAAATCGATACAAGTTGCTATTCCACACTGAGGTAGTTTCGCATGACTGAGTATACCCGAAACACCACTTAGTTCAGTATAATTTTCAATGAGTAATGACTGCAGTGGACTGACTGACCTGACTCAATATTACTCGAAGGAGACGATTTAAATGTAAACAAAACTACAGAGTCGATTTTAATTCGTTTCGAATTCTTAAATTTGTTTAATAAGTTAAATATGAAAAGATTTGGAGATTCAATATTCGTCAATGACTCAATTATAAATTATGTTCGTCAAATTTACAGCCAATAAATAATTTTACGTCTATATTCAACAATTTCATATTTGTAATGCAAGAGATATAACAATGTTCACGCTTAAACAAAATATTGGATAAAATCGTTTTGAACACATTAAGTAACCGATAATAAATTTAAAGAAAGATTTATTTGAAATTTTATCAAAACATTATTTCCGTCTGAGATATCATATTATGATAATAATTATAATCTTTATGGGGATTTATCAGAGAGTATATGTATGAAAGTGAGACCGAAGTCACTTGGAGTGTAAGCTCTGTGAATTGTGAGCTTCCGGTCGGAGAAAAAGTTTGTCTTATACTCCTTTTATTCCCATGAACTTGCTTTTCCTCCCCCTTTTACTCCTAAGAACCACTAGAAACTTCAGTTTGATTCTTCTCTTGAATTGTCCTGGAGACCTGTTTTGCATAGGATCACCGTCCTGTTTTTTTACAGAGAATTATCTTTGGAGCTGCTGTCTACGAAGGTCTACGAAGAGACTTTGATTCCATCAGTATTTTTCTCTAAGTAAGTAAAAAAATATTTAATTGGTTGTGGTTTTCAGTATCAGAAATCTGTCGTCAGTGTCTTCGAAGTGGGCGAAGGCATTCATATCCACGAATTTAACCGCGTAATAAAAGTATCTTGAACTCGTATGCATGTTTCCGATTAAAAAGGAAACTACTATACATCGACTCAACAGTACTTGTCCGGCTCCATCCTATAGGGTCCAGCCGAGATCAGTCACGCTTATCTCCTATTGTAAACATGACGCGATGACACGTCAGATCTGACAAGATCCTGAGGGAAACTCGTAAGGGGACGTCCCACTCATTTCGCAACGCAGATTGAAACGTTAAGAAAAGGAAATGAAGCGGCCATTTTGATATACACGAGCTTGTTTGTAGCTGAGATAAATAGAATATAGAAACATAGGTGTCTACATAATAATATGTGAAGTATATGGGGTAGGCCATACAAACACAAACTGTATTGCGTATTACATACTTTTTGAATATAATTATTATTCTATTTGTTTTCCTTGCTTGGTAGTTACCTATAACCGAATGAGAACTGTGTTATCTCTATGGATGGATCTCAATGGGATGTGATTTAAAATCTTCATGCTTTAATGCGTAATACTTAAAGTTAAAGAAGTACTTAATGCGTGTTCACGAACTGTTAACTATATAGTACCATGCAAGAATTAAAAACAAACATTAAAGTGGAAAACATAATATATATACAAAATATATACAAAATGCAAGTTCTGGAATTAAGCTGCTACACTAAGAGTTTCCGACTGACGAGTTCCTTTTCGGTACAAACGCGGTTTTCCTTCAGATAGAAATAAAATAATCTGCGGTCTTAAATGCAAGTGTATAAAGGAAGTTAATGTACAGAGGTGTAGAAGCAATCCCGCCTCTTGTCGGTACTAGTCTCTTTTACCTAATCTCTAGTGTTTCGTTGCCCGTTGTCCAAGTCATAAGAAGTGCTAAATTTTAAAAAATATGAATTTTTTTTTTTAATAAAAAAATATTTTCATAATTTGAAACGCGTTGTATATCAGAATACGTTACAAGCTACGAAAAAACGCACAGCTCTGAGAAGAGCCGACGAAATAAATCAAGCTTGTTTTTTTCTTCGTGATTTTTTGTAAATACATTTGTTAGGTTAGGTTAGATTAGGTTAGGTTAGGTTAGGTTATAAAAAAAAAAAAAAAAGGTTATATTATATTAAATTATTTTCTTTTTTCTTGTATACCCGTTTTCTGTAACTTGTGCCAGGTTTCGCGGTAATGCACTACACACAGCACTCACGCGCTGCGATTGTTCTTTTCTGGCGAGGAATTAGCAAACATTGCGAAATGCCTTTTAATAAATACCACCGTTCACCTTTTCCAACAAAACGAATTATGTACGGAGGCTTTTAGACTTTACTTATTGTTTATTTTAATACGTAATGCTTTTGTTTATGAATTTTCATGAAAATGGAACACTTATGTTAGTTGATTATTGTATCATACTTAGATATTATATAATACTTTTCAAGGGCCAATATATTTCGGATAAAATATAAAGCGTAGGTACACGCATTAGTTTTATCACTGAAATGGATTCTTCAAACACATCTTTTCAGTAAATATGATTCACGATTGATCGAACGAACAGAAATTACTATGATAATAAAAATATAATTTGTATTTAAGTATTTTAAGCAATCTAAAGGTTCCCATGATGCTGGGAATCCTACTTTGGAGGCAAATTTGAGTGTGTGTGTGTGTGTTTGTGATTTGATCGCAATTTTTAATTTATTTCCTTAAGTAATCATCTTGTAAGATCACCTCAGATATGTGATGCTTTTATGTAGATTTTTATTTGCGTTTATATGCGTTGTTATACAATTTTTTCTCTTCATTGGTCTTAAAATTGTTCTTTGTAATTAAAAAAAAACAACTTAAAAAACAGCACTTCTAGATTTTCTAATGGAATGATTCGTGAAAAATATATAATAACTGCATTGTTGGACCCCACATTCATTAAGTAATTTAAAGTTTAGCGTTTGTCATTTGTGGTAATGTTACCTGCATTATTCTTATATAATTATGAAAATAAGTCTTATATATTTTGTTCGAAAAGCACTCCGTGTTCGAAACCAATGTTGTGCAACAGAATCACATTTAAGCAAATGCAGAATTCGCTGTGTCAGGCCAACAGAATGCTAGCGTAAAGCCGAGCATCGCTCACCGACCACAAATGTGACCGGACACCTGTCTGGAACTGCACGGTTATAGCCAGCCACAGACGCATGGTGTAACTTTGGTTTCGTCTAAGACGTACGTATGTATGAGTATGTGTTGACGCCATTCTCTACTGTACCGATTAAATTCTGCGAATTTGATATGGAATATTTACTAGAAGAAAACTTGAAAGGAGAATATGGTGTATATGTAGGTATGTGTATGGAGAATATGGTGTTTATTTGAACACTCTCAAGGCCGTTTGCCTTTTAGGGGAGTTAAATAATAAATAAATAAAACTATTGTTTTAAATATAATTTTATTGTAATTTTTTTAATGAATCTGTAGATTAATTCGTTATTACTTGCCGTATGTATTTACCTCAATAGTATTTACCGTACCGTGAAATCATCACGCGTCAAGCTAAGATGAAGGAAAAAAATGAGCCATCGCCAGACCGCTGGCAGATGTAAAACACTGATATTATTTATGTATAAATGTGTAAAGGATAATTTAAGACGAGAAATTTATGTGGAATAATGAAAAGTAGAATATTAATATTAAGAAACAGTCGCTTGCGCATGGTGACGCGTGGTCGCAAGCAATTGGTTTTACGCGCGGCTATAGACGTTTCACATCTCAAAATGAATGATGTTTTCCGATTATTGCCATAGACGCCTCCACTAAACATCGCACTCGGCCGCAGACTCTTCTACACGCATGCGACCGTAATTTGTGTAACATTGTCTTCCACTACACTGAAACTGCAATTGCATGTAGACAAGTTTAATTTTAGTACATTACAAAGGCATTTGCTAGCGATTGCAATAAAAATAACCACAAAAAAAATTACTTTAATGTATTATATAAATAGGGAAAAGAAAATTATCTTGTTTATGATGGTATTTTTTTTTTTAGAATATTTTGAGGCGCTTGAATGGGGTCAGTAAAAAATTAAAGCAGTATTCTTCTCACTTTAACGAGACAAAGGCTAAAAAAAAACCAATCAACGGAGAAAATGCAGCAATAAATTATCAATCTTGAGCCACTGGGCGAACACTAGTCTTGTTAGTAATTTTATTAGATATTATTGTTTCACTACGTCTTTTCTAAGCCCAATTGAACTTTTCATAAAGCATGATACCAGCCTATTTTTTTTTTAATATAAAAATTTGCCGTCAACGGAACTCTTTGAATATGTAGTTATTTCAAAGATTTATCTATTGTAATGTGTTATGTATCTATGTGACATTAAAATTATGAGTGAATCAGTAAAAGTTGCTTATTCCGACGATCTTGACGAAGTTATTCGGGCATTAGTGTGTAAGGCGTCCAGTGTATTTCTAACAATAGCCTCAGAAAGACTTCCACGATAAAGGGACATCATTGATAAGAAGCTATATAGATTCGCAGACCATATTAAGGATAATTTAGGTTGGTCATCTTGGCCTTAAGTACACCCTATTTTAATGAAAGTAATAACCCGAAAACGAATAATTACTATAGATCATATTTATACTGGTGGTAGGACCTCTTGTGAGTCCGCACGGGTAGGTACCACCACCCTGCCTATTTCTGCCGTGAAGCAGTAATGCGTTTCGGTTTGAAGGGTGGGGCAGCCGTTGTAACTATAATTGAGACCTTAGAAGTTATATCTCAAGATGGGTGGCGCATTTACGTTGTAGATGTCTATGGGCTCCAGTAACCACTTAACACCAGGTGGGCTGTCAGCTCGTCTAATTTTCTATGCAATAAAAAAAAAAAGATCAGCACCTGTTATATATATTGCATAGTGTTGCAGCAATAAAGTCCCTCAAAGGAATATTAGCGTAATGCAGGTTGCAGGAAAACAAAAGAGTATCGGTGTAATAACACGGAAGTTTTAGTACAAGGCGGCCCCGTCGTCGCGAATCGGGTATACCGCAGTATTACTACGTGTTTCACTGTCAAGTATTATATGTATTATTATAATATGAGTAGTATTATATTATACTAGTATATTGTTCATTTTGATGTATTTTCGAAATTTGAATTTTTTTCGCACATTATCCAATAATGTTAATAAGTAAACCATATTTTAATTCTATTGTGTTAAAGAGGTACTTGATTTAGTATATCAATTCGTTGAAATTATTTATATTATTGGTTACTCTGTGTATAGTGTGATTCATATTTGAACTCGGCACCAAATTAACAGAATTATTAGCTAGATTTACCTGAAGATTTCCTGAAAATTGAAATCGCTCCTACGATTAACATAAATATAGTCGAGTCGGAATATAATCGTGATGGTAAACTGCATGCTTCGCATACGCTAATTGCTGTTTTTGAATTGACGTATCGAATGTGCGTCTCTAATTATTATTTTAATATAAAATGTAATTCGTGGTAGCGTCTCTCACTGTAGTATGGGTGCCATTAACGAGCTGCTTCGATGCCTGACTCTGTGTGTGCTACGGGCCGTGACTGCTTTACCCCGTTCGCCCCTTCGCCCTAAACGCGGACACGTGTGCGAATTAATCCCCACTCCTTGCCTATAAATCACTGACCGAAGCGGAAACGAACTGATTGTTCGTTTTCATTGCAGTTGTATCAAATTATTTTACAGTTTAGAGAGAGAGAGAATATACTTTATTGCACACCAACACAATTTACATTCAAAAAAACAGTCAAAAAGCAGATACATTTGTACAATAGGCGATCTTATCGCTAAAAGCGATCTCTTCCAGACAACCGTTTAATTTACAGAAATTCTGGAAAATATAAAAATATAGCAGGTATGTTGCGGTGTACCATAGACAATACATTATTATAGAAAATATATACATATAATAAACAGATATATACAGATATATTTTACAGTTTACACTATTGAATTCCGGCCACGCTGCGCTTTGATTTGTGCTGAGTAGATCAACTGCAATTTCTTGAAAATCGAACTTTATGTCTCGTAATTTGAAGATTAAAAACATTCCCTTCCAAAAAGGTCAGAAGCTTACCCAAAAAACGCTACCTAATCCATAGAACTGAGATAAATAAACAAACATATATTTTATTAGAAGTAGGCTTAAATTACCTTACTGTTTGTTATTACATTTGCTTGGAAGTTTCGCATGCCCAATACGTCGACGCCGTTTATGATTTCCCTGATGTTATTTACAAATGATTGTAAACTGCGAAACGTGCAAATTAAAATTTGTTGTGTATGTTTATTATAATAATACCGTAAATCTGTGTTACGACTACAACCAAATTCACTTTCTGCGGTAACATTATTTCCATTATTCGGTGTTATGGTCGTGTGGGAACATATTTTACAGTCTCCATATCCTTCATTACGGTGATTTAAGTGCGGGCCAAGCGTGTGTCGAGTGTTTTACCGACAACAATATGTGCTTATAAAATTTGCATACCTTCATTCGCACTCTTCCTCAACCATTACCTTTCCATTTGGTAAATAATTTAGGAGCCCTCTAGGACTACGGCCAAATATTAAAAGTGATGGGTCCCCGAGGTTTAATGTTAGACTCCCCTCGTATTAAATTTTCTGTCACGCAAAATTCCCAAATGCATACGCCAGATATTTTTTGCACATGTTCAAGTTCGCTCCTTTTGTTCCCGGTTCGATACAGAATGCTGTAGATTCTCATGTCGCATTTATTGTTATTGTATTAAAATGTCAATGCAGAGCACGACAGCTCATTGAAAGTAAGTACGGAGCTACGGAGAAATAAATTGTTAAATGTAATACTTTTTTTAAATGGTAAGTTAAATTACATATTATCATTTTGAAATATTTATTACCAACAATCCTTTGTATCATAAGGTCAAAAAAGGCCGGTAGGCAGCGGCTTGGTTCTGCCCCTGGCATTGCTGAAGTCCATGGGCGACGGTAACCACTCACCATCAGATGGGCCGTATACTCGTCTGCCTATAAGAGCAGTAAAAAAAAAGAGTTCAAGTAAGCAATTGTATGCATCTAATGAACCCAAAAAAAAAACTTAACGTATACGTAATATGAGATACATATAATATAATATGTAGTTATATGTATGTAGAATTTTTTTACGAAAATAGCAAGAACACACATCGTAGGCCCTACCTATGATAAAAACATAAGATATCTCATAACAAAGGCAGCAGCAAAAGTCATATGGGATAATTTTAAATTCATATTGGATAGGTACATCACTAAACGAGTTCCATGCAGGGTTGAATAATCGAGCTCATTGTGTATGCATCAAATTCACAGAACAAAACTAATCTAGAGCGCGGGGGCAATAAAAATGTCCCACTTGCCGGAGTTTTAAAAATAGATGAGAACAAGGTGTAATCTCGGCGATTCTTATTATAAAATTTTGCATCCTAAATATTTAACATTTTTCAAGGAAGCCTCGTTGCTTTGGAGGGTAATGCCGCTATTACTTCAGACAAAGTAGCCTCGAGAACGGATTTTTCCTGGTACTCTGTAAGAATAGTCTAATTTGATGACTGGTAAAATTATATGATAGGTACTATTTGTTATCTGATGATTTTTTTTTTGTAGTATCCTTGCCGCTAACATTGGTTTTTTTGTCCACTGAGTTTCTCGCCGGATCTTTTCAGTGGGTCGCATTTCTGGGCCGGTGGTAGATTCTATGAAACACTGCTCTTGCTAGGGCCAGTGTTAGCAACACATCCGGTTTGAGCCCCGTGAGCTCACTTATACGTCAAGGAGAAGCTGAAATAGCCTCTCAAAGCTATCAGCATAGGTAGGAAGAAAAAAGGTCTTTTTGTGGTTTGGTAAATGGGCAAATAAATAAATACATATTTCAAGTACATCTTTACACTCTAAATATCTGAACAAGACTGTAACATTTTATCGATTTTGATCTTTGAAAGAAATTGACATCGCTTCCTTGAATATAATAAATCTCGACAACAATGAGCGTTGATTTATCAAAATTAAATCTCTTTGTAAAGAGCAGTAATCAAATTTATCGTTCATTTTAATCTTCCGTTCGTTCTACGAGTAGACTCGTCGATTTGAATTCTCAGTGTTTACATTGTGTATGACGCAATTACGGTAATGAAATTTTTGTTACATCATCTCTGATATTGATGTTAACTGAAAAACAAACGGATTTATTTAACATCAGTCGTTACCTGCGCCACGCACTGCTTAAAGACGTTCGGAAACATCCCCTTAACTGAACAAATATGTCATCCCTCGTCTTGGGGGTAGCACATTGTTTGTTCTTCGTATTTTTATAAAGCTCGACAGTAAAACGGTTGCATTTTACATTTTTTCGGGGGCCCATAAATAAATGTGCTCACGTAAAATTGCATTTTAAGCATTTCTGAACGCGGCCGTCACCTTTGGCCGAGAGGCTTTGGCGGGGGAGACATTAAAATTTCCGAACAACGACGGGACTGCACGTATTGCGATATTGTAAAGTCGGAAATTTATTGCGCATTATAAAATAGCCAACGCCGTAGGTCGAGAGGCAATTCCGAACAGGCGAACATTCCGACCGGCATGTTTTAATAACAATGTTTTGTCAACTATCGTGGTAACTGTACATAAACAGACAATAAATTAACTAAACAGATTACTGTCGCCCATGTCCTGCGCCGCCTACGGCGTTCGTAGGTTCGGCCGTTGAGTTGTTGGGGTACAACTGAAATTAAATTACATGTTGACAAAATGAGTTACGCCCTTTTCTGTAGATTAACAAACAAAAACTGATGGTATGAGGGTCAGTCTGACATTAATGTTGTTAAAGGCAAATTACTCTATTCTTCGCGAATGTGTTGTCGCGTTGGTACGTTGTTCGCGCACAATGCAACAATTTAAGCCGGCCATTGTTCTTGTTCATTCAGATCTCGGTTTAGATTTGCGCTTTTATCCATTTCAATAGAGGGACGTGACAACGAATCTATTCACACTTCACTGGGACTTTTTATAGCTTCTCACTAAATTTAATTGCAGCATTAGGCCATTTCGAGAAATAGCTTAACTCGTAGATTTATGCCTGGTACATGCATTGATGCGTGTAGTTTGAATCACTGTGTCTACACTAAGTGTCATCACAAGTGACCTGGCGACCAGTATATGCAAAGTGACGACACAGTACGGATGCAATTATTCGAAATTGTATTCAAATGTAGCATGTCGTCAATTGCGCTATTTTTTTTTTTTTAATCTTTATATTCACAAGAAACAAGCTACCATTGTTTTTTACAGTATTTGGTATTTGCACAAGTGGGGTTTAACTGCATTATTTAAAATTATCGAACTTTTTCACCAAAACTTTTCTTTAAATTTCATTCTTATAAAGTCACACTAAAATAATGATACGACTGTTAGAAATATGTTGTTTTTCGCCTACCAAAAAAGAAACTTTTAAGTTCAGACCCCACTGAGCTCCCACTTGCTGACCGCAAATAAATTTTTGAAGGGTGAAAATACCCTCACAAATTTTCCACGGTTCCCGAACCAATTAATTAAAAAAATCGCCGTGGCCAACCGACTTTGTGCGGAAGGGCATCATTGTTATGTAAATTTGTGCAAACTTCGCGGGCAGACGTAGGCATGACTAATTGTTAATTCGGCTAATGCGCTTACGAGAGCGGGACACCACCGCACATACCGCCCAGATGTAACAACGGATTACTTGCCTGCTGACCTAGCCGCATCTTCGGTCTTTGTAAAGCTTGTGGGCTGCTAAAAAGGCTTAAGTTACAGGGGTGTGATGTTGAGATAAGTCTCTAAGTACATTTCACGGTACGTAATAAATTCGAACTATTTGATTAACAATAATAATTATTCTCTAACTTATCACACCTAAGTTTTTAAAATTTTCACAGTTTTTAATAACTTCACTTTCTAGTAGTTTCTCAAGAATGTACTGATCTGGATGAAGAAAGAAAAGAATATCGTCTGATTAGTCAAGTGATGATTGTTCAATAAGCTACGAACTCCGGCTTAGATTTTCAGACAGAGTCAGTACTTTTGTATATATTTCGGAATAAAGAACCAGATATAAACTATGTAATTTATAATATGGAGAAAGTAGTTGGTTAAGACCGCGGAAGATTTAATTTAAATAGCGTAACTGATTACTTGTCTTCGCCGCGGCGTGACATTTGTATATATGTTGTATTGTGTTGTATATACTTATAGGTATATTGTTTGTATAGGAAGAATTTCTTATGCTACTTATTGATTAAGCCAAATGTAAGTTCCATTTTAATTTCGAGACCTGAACAGTGAATGTATTCGGTGAAATCATGTTGTCATTTATAATTAAAGACTAGTTATGAAAAAAATAATTGCCAAGTTCCTTTTTTGTGATGAAACAAAAATTAATGGAGCATCGCTATTATATTTATAATTTTTGAAAAATTTCTGCTCGGCTGTTAATTAATAAATGGAGATGAAATCCGGAGTGCACGCGTCACAAGCCCCCGTGAAATAACGAATAACATGCTTCACTGACGCATTTGAAACTTGATTCGAAAGAGCATTCTTATTTTCCCTATCGAAAATATTAAAGCTTAAATATTATTAGTTTCACAGGCGTTACTTAGTAATATTAATAAAATTATTGAATAATACTGTTAAAGTCCACAATATATTTTTGTCATTAACTAATAAATAATAATCGATTATAGTAATTGAACTAATTATCATTATTAACTTGTGATTGAATTTTCATTTGAAGCTTCGACAAAACTGGTTTACTAAATACATGAATTTTAGAATTATTTAAATATTTAAGAGATAAATTTTAGTAAGACAAAACTTCCTAACACCTGATAACAAGATGTTATATAGTCCAATGCTTTGTATTTATAATGGGTTTTTAGAAGTGATCCTCCCGAAGGCGGCATTGGTTTAAAAAAAATCTTCTTTTGATCACCGATTTCTTTTCTATTTATTACTACAATAGACAAAATATGAAGCCAATTTGAAGTAATGCAGTCATGGAATTTGTAATTGTCATGATTATATAACTTTTTTTCTGGCCATAATATAATTTATAAAATACAGTTATAGATTGTTATAAATAATATACTAGTGTTCATTAGTTAGTGGCATTCAATATTACAATATGGAGTCTTGCTTCGATTTACGGTCGAGAGAACAATACCTTTGCTAAAATAATTTGGCATTCGGTTAGGGTGTGTTTATTTTCACTCCTATGTGTAAGAGGGCCTTCTATCTAGCACATACAGTATAAGAGAAATTTTGAAATTCCAACCTCACGAGAGATTCATTATTCGAGACGATGAATTTGGAATGTGGAAACTGTAGAAAAGCTTTGAAGTAGATCCCACTGAGTTTCTCGCCGGATCTTCTCAGTGGGTCGCGTTTCCTATCCAGTGGTAGATTCTGCGAAGCACGGCTCTTGCTAGGGTTTGTGTTAGCGACATCGTCAGGTTTGAACCCCGTGAGCTCACCTACAGCCCGGTGACGCTGATGTGGTCCCCTAGACCATCAGCATAGTAGGAAAATAATAATTTGAAGAAGTTACAGATAAAATTTATGAAATAAGAGAAAGTAGATGACAAACTGTATCCAACTTGTCAACGCTGGGATTTTGTTTACGATGCATGTGTGACGAAAACACAGCGGTTCACTATAGAGCTGAATTTATGAAGAGATGTTTTAAATTAGTATTTACATTTAATTTTAAAATAAAACCATACTTATTAATCTTTATATTATATACTAGCTGACCCGGCAGACTTCGACTTATTGCCTCAATCGATAAATAAAAGACCTAAACTTTTGTATAAAATAAACTTAAAACAAACAAAAAGAATCCGTCCGACGGAGGACACATCAAAGGAAAAACAAAATTGTTAATTTTATTTAATTCCGAGCATTTTCATATTTATCTACCTTTTAAACCTTCTCTGGACTTCCACAAATAATTCAAGATCAAAATTAGCCAAATCGGTCTAACGAACAGCAATATATATGTATAGATATAGATATCTTCTGTGCGCGTGTTTGTCATTGAACTCCTACTAAACGGCTGGACCGATTTGAATGATTTTTTTTGTATGCGTTTGAGTGGCACCCTGGCTGGTTTCGATTCATAAATCAGCCCGACAGATGGCGCTGCAGTCGGTACCTAGGTTATTTATCTTTCCTTGAAATAATTTATATGGCAAAACAACGTTTGCCTGGCCAGCTAGTATATATGTATATTCTATTCTATATATATATATATATCCATAAACTTATATATTTATATATATAAACGATACGATAAATAAAAGTAGATGTACATATGTATGTCACCTATAGACTCCGAAATGATTGGAGGAATTTCGATGAAATTTTCAGAAAATCGCTTAGTGGGTGATCCTGTGAGCCTGATAGTAGCGATCGGATCAAATTAAATCAAGTTACAGTCGACAAAGTGGACCAGGCTTGACTATTTGCATATGAGTAATCATAATAATAATCTCGCATAAGTAATTACGATTCTCTTTTCTTTTCGGGCTCCAAGCAATCATGCTTTCCGGTTTAAAGGACAACAATCTGTTCCAATCCAATTTTTGTGTTTCCTTATTGGTGACCTAACAACTCTAAAAAGGCGTATCATCTGTAACCACCATAGTTGTGATCAGTCCTAGGAAGATGAACAAATATAATCAAGAATCTACTGCTACTTTCCCATGGGTAAGTCCTTAATCGTTTATCCTATCATAATGTTTGTTTTTAACACAGAGATTTTACTTTAAAAAAAACGATAGGTAGACTTAATTAAATAAATTTTGATTACTGTAATGCAATAGTGTTTGCGACCTCGTCAATTTTAAACATTTGATCTATGGACGATAATCACTTTTCTATTAATATTAACATACCTCAAACAACAGTAAATAAAACTAAAAGATCGTTTAGGTTATAGTAAAAATCCTAATCATCTGTACTTACTTAACTTGGTCGTTACAATTCAGTCCCCTTTATAAGCTGTATTCATTATAACAGAGGACAATTTCGCGGCAAACACGCCGCGCAGTTGTATTAACAATTCATAGGAAATAACACGTAACAATAGTAATCAGCCGTTTGCTTATGAAAGAAAAATCACATTTCGAAGGCAGGCGAGGCGGTGCCAAGCACAGATTTCGTCGGCAATGTATCGTGAAATTAGTTTAGTGGCACTATATAATTACGCGCCCTCACTTTTTATAGTCCCTCGATCGTCGTCCGCCAAGGGTGCCGACCCCCCCGGCTCCTGTTATGACGAAAATGTCAACCCGGTATGCGTTTTGATGAATCGACACTATTTTAAACATTATATCCTCTTGTCCAATATGATACCTTAATAAATCGACAAGCAACTTCCTGTAACAGCAAAAGCTCAGCTAAAAGGGTTGCTCAAATAAAACACGAACTGAAAGATACATTTCAATGATTTATTATATAAAATCTTAACGCTACGTTATTTGAATTTAACTTATAATAACACGTGAAATTTACATAGCTACTCGTTTAATAGATAATAGTAATTAGTTTATAATTATTGCGCAAGATCTTCCCAAGAGGATCGGAAATCCTTAAAACATTATTTTACTTAAGTACGAATATTTATCAACTAGTACACGATAAACGACAAAGCTCAGGTATTCCTTACGATTTTAAATTATTTAAAAAATATGTATTTACATAGTGATATGAAAGAGTCTGAAAAATATATCTATGTTAACGCGACTAAAAGCTTGCAATGAAGCACCTACTTGCCTACGCTTATCCTACCACAGCTGTTGTCGCAACTCACAAATGACCTTATAACTACAAGTTTTCGCATCTAAATGCATCGTACGCATTAAACATTATTTGATTTGAGATATAGAAAGGAGACGATGAGGAACCATAATAAGGATATGATGATCAATATTGACTATTTATTGTTTACTATTTGTCACGAGTTTTGAAAAAGATAATAAAGAAAATGCGTGATTGAACCGTAAACTAGTTATACATAATTGTATTAATTTGTAATAATGAATGTTAGCTTTAATTTTTATTTTATTTTTATTTTTTATTGCTTCGAAGGGTGGACGAGCTCACAGCCCACCTGGTGTTAAGTGGTTACTGGAGCCCATAGACATCTACAACGTAAATGCGCCACCCATCTTGAGATATACGTTCTAAGATCTCAGTGTGGTTACAACGGCTGCCCCACCCTTCAAACCGAAACGCATTACTGCTTCACGGCAGAAATAGGCAGGGTGGTGGTACCTACCCGCGCGGACTCACAAGAGGTCCTACCACCAGTAAAAATTTGTTAGTTGACATTTCAAAACACATTTCGTTGCAGTGCCGCATAATTTGATATCATTATAGTATTATTAAGTAATTGTATGAGCTTTTTCAAACGCATTACAATTTTACTAATGTCAAAACTTGCACACCACATAGTAAAGAACAGTGTAGAAAATTAATTTCCGTATAATAAGGATATTCTTTTTTGGAGCTTTAATTTGATAAGTAGCGTCTCTTAAGCCGTCAATAATATCAATGCGATGCCTAATATCTTATAATACTGAGCAGTGGTAAAAACTCTAGTAAAAATATTAAAGGTGAATTTTTTGAAAAATAAGAAATCGCTAGTTCTTCCTTTGTCTTCCTTAGTAAATATTTGAATTTAATCAATTTAAAATTATACTATTGGTATATTTTTCATGATATGAACTCGAAATTTTGCAGGTACTAAGAATGATACGTGTCATAAGGCTACTTCTGAATAACAGTTTTATCAATTACACTAAATAAATAAATTAAACATTTTTTCATTGAAATATGTCAAAATATGATGAATACGTGAAAATATATGTAAAGATTCATCAAATAAAAAAAAAACATTATAAGATTAACGGAACGGTGACATCATCAGCTTCACGTGTCCACGAAATTCCTTACTGAAAAGTCGTAGACCATTAAGTTATAAACATGGTTTTGTAATAATTTAACAGCTATATAAAAATTGTTGCCCTAAAACGGGGATTGCCTACATTCATTTATTGCTTCAATCAAAGTATGACGTCATAGCGTGTCTAGGATATATTAAAATAAAAGCCTCATTAAAACTACGAGTGTATAATGAGCGATAATTTAGTCATACGTCCGCGTAAATGCTTAAATTACTTTTTACTAAACGAATTTCTTATTATATCACAGGCTTAAATTATACGTTACAAGTAGGGACGTGCATTCTATACGTACTTATGAAATACGGTTGAACGAAATTAGGTAACTATTTACACAAATAGGGGAAAAATAATGAGGAGAGCCCTCCCACAACCCTCGGAGATTTCAAATTACGACCGCGGCTGTACTAACGCGCCGCGATACGTTTCAATATACTTGAATCGCTAATGTACTATCATGTAAAAGTCTTGATACTTTAACTTTTTTTTATAAAATTATATTTGCTGAACGAATAAACTGCATAGCTAAATAATACTATTAATTAGGAGTTTATTGGAAATTAATAGATTTTTGTAAATCGAAATCCAAATAAATCACTGCTTCTTCTGGTATATAAAAACTAAGTTGTTTTAATACAACTAACAAATTTTCTATGCTTATCCAACAAACAAAGCGTACTTACAGTTCGAAAATACAATTTCTAATCACTTTTATACATAACATTCACAAACAAAGCAACTCACAACACTTGTTATTTCGATCCAATTTTTCATTAAATATTAAAATGTCCGTCAAACTTGAGAGTCCCACCACCTTCTCATGTTCCTAATGGGTTTGCTGAACTGTTCACTATGTTGTTTGTTAATCATCACTACACTTTGAAAGTCTTTATAAAAGCTATAGGTTCTCTATTGCTATAGCACATCACTATCTTGTATATATTAGTCACGGAATTATTTATCTGGAGCGGATGCTGTTGCATGACGGATTTTCTCACGAGAATATATTGAAGTACCTGAGGCCGGCCGTAAGGTACGGTATCGGTATTACTCCTATGTAATAATTAACAGACTGAAACATGAGATAGGCGATGCTCAGGAGCTATCACACTATTTCGTTCGGATGCGTGTTCTGATTCGAATCATTTTGCCGAGCGCATTGCTGAAAAAAGAAAATTACACAATACAATATGAATTCGGGAACGTACAAAAAACATATTACTCGCTTCAGGAATTACGGATACCTCTTGCTTTCTTTCCCACGTCTTCATAGCAGTTTTGTACTTTTCGAACTCGTGACACCAATTTGAATATATCTTTTGATATTCATTGCTTTTCTCCGGCGGCGAACACCTGTAAAGAAATAAGGATAGCATTTATACAAAAGATAGATGTGAAAAAGGTTTAACCTTTTTGTAACATTTTTCTTAACTTACGCATTTTCAAAAGGGGACAACGTAAACTAAAGTTTGAAACTTATTGATGTGTTTTGCTTATGCTTACCTATGTGTGTCAACGGTGATGTTATATGAGCATAACAAAGAGCCTCCTAGCCAGCAATCATATCTTCCAGCATCCGCTTCATTCACAGCAATTATCAGTAGTCCATGCTCTGAGGTCTCGATATACTTTTCTGGTTTACTGGAAATAAAATTCAACTATCACAATCGTGCAGGCACACTACAGTTTGCTTGTACCATGTTCCCAATTAAGTTGTTTGTTTTGACGTTTTTGCATTATTTTACGATTAAATGATCGCGGCCAATGAAAAGGAATATTTTGTAAATATTATATGATACTAAATATTATTATTTCTCTTTTAAGTTTATTGACTTGTTAAATTATTTAATTTTCCTACCATTGAATTCGCTGTTTATAAATAATAATAGCGTATGAAAATATTTTACCTTATTATGCTTAAATTTAATTTAGAGAACAGCAACCTTCTAGGACATTTGGATAAAAATTTTAAAAGCTCAAGTTGATTACAGTTTATAAACAAGTGATCTGAAGCACATCTGTCAACCGTGTTTTTTAATTTCAATAATTTATTAATGTATCAAGTGTGAACGTTCGTGAACATAAAGCACACGTATCCTAACAAATAAGATGATTTGCAAATTCGTATTCAGGGAATAACTAAACTGTAGTTCGATTGTTAAGGAATATAAAAAATAAAATACGCTTCGAGAATGTTTTATGAATGAGTTCCACGAAGGAATAATCATCAAAGTTAAGGTGAGTCAAACCTGCACAGATTTTTACGTACTTCTCGTGGTTTTGTATTGTAAAGTGTATTGTAGACTTTGGTTTGGTTTTTTATTAACATTTGAATAATTTTAAATAAATTTTTTATTGTTGTCTAATACAGAAAATAAATGCAAAGTATTACACGTAATCTTTACTATAACTTTCGAAGAAACCGGAGCACCAAATATGACATGACATAATTGACAACACTGACCTTGAGAAATAGGGCTTAAATCTGTAAATGCATAGATTGATGAAGGCTCATTATACACTTTATCACTAGTAAAGTCTAACGTTGTCTAGTCTCGAAGTCGGCCCGCATGATATCGATTGGCCCCAAAAACCTCTCACTGTGAGCGATTAATAAGGTAAACATAGACTTAAAACTTTTAATGTAACTTCAGTTTAATAAAAGGAAAGGCTCCCGTAAAGTCCAACAATAATTTCAGTTGAAAACGTTCGAAGAGAAAATTCGAATGCCGCTAACAAAAAGCTAATACCGAAGTTTCCCCTTGCATTTTAATTGTGAGCGCGGAAGTGCGATAAGAACAGAAGATTTGGGAGCCCTTTAATTAATGTTGTTGCATGCGTGTTCCGTTAGAGTGTTTTCTGAATTACTTCAACAATTTAATGTGTATTTATCTTCGCTTTTGTGCCAAGCTAAATTACTGTGCAGGTGCTTTCGGTGTAATTAAATTGTGGGTGCCTTAAGCGCCCATTAAACACTTTTTGTTTTCAGACTCATTAGCCGCATTGGAGTTAAAATGAGATATGACTGTTTTCAGCTGTAAAATTTCGACCTTTCTACTCTAGATAAAAAAAAAAACATATCTGCAATTCCAAGTGTTATGAAATTCAATACTTCGTAGGATAAATTTTATTAATACTGCACTATATGTTTTGCGTAGCAATTTAAGTACTACGAGATTGCTACGAGAATTACTGGATTGCTAGTTTTGTTATTTTATCACTTACAGAGTACAATTAGAATTTATGACCCATATATAGTCCGCTTAAGAAATATTTAATATTTCTCTATTAGTTACTGCTGACATTTCTATGTCACTTGTCCTGTTTCTAGTTATGCTACCGCTCCGATCTGACAGGAAAGGTAGTACGAGTATGTATAGGTTATACCGCTCGGTTAAAACTAAGACCTAGTCCGCCTATATACTGTAGTACAAAAATGACCATGACCATGACTAAAATGTCATTTTTCTATCTCATATTAGGGTGGACCAAAAAAAACTAAATTTTTTTTTCTTTTGGTACTACGAAAATATCGTCCAAGATGACGAAAAGAAATTTTGGTAAAGTTTGAGTTCTTAATATTAATACTTAGAGGTGCCGCATCGCGATTTTTGATTTCCCATTTAAATAACGCGGGAAAAAATTTTTCTTTGGATTTTTACTATATCTCAACGGATTATCGTGTAGTAAAAAAATACATATATTTGTAGAGAATTCTCTTAATTAAGCAGCCTACAAAAAAGGTCTGAAATATTTTTTTGGTGAGTCAACTCGGTTAAAATTTATTCGCAGTTAATTTATTATACATTTTTACAAAAAAATGGCATAGAAACATAAAACAACATTTTTTTTCGTTTTTACGTATATAACATAAATAATTTTAAAAAAAATACAAATATGATTTTGAACGGAAAGAATATGAAAAAAGAAAAATGTATTTATTGACAGTAATTTAAAAAATCGATCGATAAAGGAATCGATAAATAGTTTTGAATTCCACTTTTGACAAACATGAAATTTAAGTTCAAATAAACTATTTGAACCAAAACCAAATAAAGAATTTGTATTTGAATATCGCAGGTGTAAGTAAAAAAAAAACTCACTTAAATGTAATCGGGTGACGACCCTTTTCCCTTGAATAGTGAAACCAAGTGACAGCCCTAGGTTGGAGTACTTCTGGCATCTTCACAAAGCTTCCTAAGTGGAGGCTTTGGCCCCACGTAGCCGACACGCTCTTCCGAGAAATTGATGAATCACAGATATCGGCTGTCTCATTGGCTACATCTTGAATCAGTCTGTTAATTAAAAAAAATAATGTAATTTTATGACAAATTATCTTTAACTTCAATCCTCAAAATTTTAGTGCGGTGTTCATAAGGAATAATAAATCTATCTATCTACATAAAAAATAATTGCTGTTCGTTAGTCTCACTAAAACTCTAGAACGGCTGGACTGATTTGGCTAATTTTGGTCTTGAATTGTTTGTGAAAGTCCAGAGAAGGTTTGAAAGGTAGATAAATATGAAAATGCTCGGAATTAAATAAAAATAACAATTTTGTCTTTCCTTTGATGTGTCCCCCGTCGGACGGATTCCTTTTGTTTGTTTTAAGTTTATTTTATGCAAAAGTTTAGGTCTTTTAATTGTCGATTGAGGCACTAAGAAGTCTGCCGGGTCAGCTAGTACGTAATATAAAACAGCAACTAGTCATGCTTCCTAAGTCTTTTAAGAAAGATAGACAAAATATGAAATATAATTATCAACTACGTTATAGGCTGAATAATATAAGTTTACACTCACCCAGGTATATACTCGCGACAGACGCTAGCATCTCTGTCCCATCCGCAGTACGGATCTCTTGCACACCTTACGCAAGCATCATACCGTCTGGCACACAAAGCCAAACGGAGTTGTAGCACCCTTCTATCAGATGCTGCATACAACGAGCCGTGGATACGCGAAATAGCCATTGCCTGAAAGAAAACGCACTCTGTTACACTGTGTTTTATAATCAAAAGTTCGAGAGACGAACCGCAAGTTTTCAGTACGCCACGTGCACATACGCCATCTGTGTTCTAGGATACAGAAATTTACTTAAATAATTTTCCTACGAGACAGTTTTTGTCGCTGCTACAAGCCTCAAAACATTTGTGTCTGTGTATTTTGTTTTCGTCGTGGTGTGTGTGAAAGGGGATTTCCAGAAATAAAATTAAGTTAATTTGTTCCCTGATTATCGGAAAATTACACCGTAACTTTGAATTAATAAACATTTCGTAGTAATGTTTTTCGTCCTCGGGATTTTAATCTGAGTGCGACGCTCGTCACTATAAGTTGCTGTCTATTGTGTTATACTAGCGTACTGCAATAGTTCGTCAGTTTTTACTAGTAATAGGGCGTATCGTAGATCTGCACCACTATCCTGGCCATTTCAGTCGCGAAGCAGTCTTATTTGAAAGGTAGGGCAGTTGTTACATCGTACGATACAGTTAAAACTTTAATTTCGTGTCGCAAAATGTGTAGCGGCATTCCCGTTATGAAGTATGTAGGCTCCTGAACGACGTAGCACCAACACGTCAACGTAGTGACATCTCTTGTACTCTGACACATGTCTTGTAACAGACATGTGTCGTGAAAAAAAAGAAAAAAAAGCAATCAGTAAGCAAATTCTGGTCCAATTCCAATAGTTTGCGTATGTTGGGATCTAGTTTTTTTGTCAAGTCCTTTATACCTGCAAAAGCATAATTGGTTCTCGGCACAGTCCTACCAACTTTGATCGAATTTTGAGTCTAGTTTCGGAGGGGAGAAGGGGACCTAATTTTCTCAATCTGAAATCGATGTGCTCTAGTACAAAAACTTGCTAAGACTTTACCTGAATCGGCTCTCCTGGAGTAACGTCAAATATGTCAAGCAGAGCCGACTGACTGTCTCCATTTCTAGTCCACTGTACAATCTTGTGTATTTTTCCTTCGTCTGCAACAAACATGAGATAATTTTAAAAGCAGCTCTTACATAACTTTAATTTTTATTCATATCGTCTTTTCGCATTAAAAGTACAATTTCCAAAAATATTCGAAATTGAGTTAATATGCGGAATCATTTGATATCGTCAGTATTTTTCTCATAAATACTGTCAAAAAAGCGTAGTTTAGTTTTTTTTTTAGTTTACCTATGTTTTGACTACTATAAACAAAATTAATCATTTTATCTTACTTTAAAAGACAGATAATGTACCAGGTAAAAAATTAAAAAAAAATTGTTGCAAAGATGATTAATATTAAAATATCACATGTTACACCTTTAAAACACTCCACTGTAAAATTAGTAAGTTTTGAGATTATACAGTTTTAATGCGAGAAGATATTTTGTCCTGTCAACTTAAGGGAACAATTTCTTTATAATATAACACAATGGCAAATGAATTTAGGGGTTATATTGTGATCCCGCAATAAGACGCTTTTTGAAACCAAAGAACGTAAATATGGTCATCAGTAATCGTGTAAATTAAATAATGGCCTTATCATGGAAGTTTGTTCTGAGCATTAACTAGGTACATGTTAATTTAGATAGCTTGCATAATTTAGATAGCTTAGAATTTAGATAGATGCTTAGATAGCAAATGTTCACGATTGACTTCCACGGTGAAGGAATAACATCGTGTAATAAAAATCAAACCCGCAAAATTATAATTTGCGTAATCACTGGTGGTAGGACCTCTTGGGAGTCCACACGGGTAGGTACCACCACCCCGCCTATTTCCGCCGTGAAGCAGTAATGCGTTTCGGTTCGAAGGGTGGGGTAGCCGTTGTAACTATACTGAGACCTTAGAACTTATATCTCGAGGTGGGTGGCGCGTTTACGTTGTAGACGTCTATGGACTCGAGTGACCACTTAACATCAGGTGGGCTGTGAGCTCGTCCAAACATCTAAGCAATAAAAAAATAAAAAGCTTGGATACTACTTTAATTCGATCGCAGCTATAAACGTTTCACTCGATACCAAATTACTGTCTACACATTCGTCTTACACGTTCCAATGTTGACTCTTAATACACAATTTAAGTGTATAATTTCCTAAAAGCTTAATTTCCTCGAAATTATCTACTTACACTTCACTTAAGGTTCATCAAATATGTATTAGAACATTAAGCATCATATAACACATTATAGGTATTAGCGAAATGCCAATGGTTAATTGCATACATTGCTCAATTAGCAAGATCTTAGTAGTTTATAAACGTATGTTTGCTTAAGCGTCTAAATAGGTATTAATAATCAATATTATTATTTAGTACAAAATTCCTTCGTCTTAGGGCTCAGCTGGATATATTATACATATATCTACCTTTGATGATATAAAAATGGAAGATTTCATAATTTACATCTAATGCATATGTTGCGCTGGGATCAATAGTTATTTTCATGTACATATTGTATTTCAATATACATATCGACGCTTGAAAGGCAAATGTAACTAAGCGACAATGCGTGAACTTTACAGTAGACTAATTTAAAGTTGAAATACCTGAATAAAATTCTATTTTAACGAATCTAGCTGTAAGATTGAAATGATTTTAATAGACCTAGAAATATATATTTTTTTGCGCATCGAATATGGTTATTGCCTATAATTTATGTCCAAAGCAGTAATTGTCGCTTAGTCACGTTTGCCTTTCAAGCGTCGATATGTATATAAGTAAATAAATAAATAAATAAATATTTACTAACAATCACGCCACGTTGACTGGTCCCGTGATAAGTTCGTAAAGAACTTGTGTTACAGGTACCAGATAACGGATATAAATGAAAGTTTTTTATTATACACATACATATATTTAATATACATCCATAACCCTGGAAAAGACATTTATATTTATCATACAAATATCTTCCCTTGGCGGGATTCGAGCCCGCGACCCCCTTGTGTAGTGACCATGTCACTTACCACTACACCAGACGGCCGTTAAATAATTTCCATGGGAAACATACTACTATTACAATGTTTAGTTCTGTAACTATTAATACTGTTGTTATTATTACAATCTCCCAGTTATGTACTTGAAGTATATTAGTTTCATAATTTTTAATTCGATAATTTAGTTTTAAATAACGAATGGTATATTTGATTGAAACACGTTTCACGATTTAATCTCGCGTAACGCGAAATTATAAGTGATATTTAAGCTTCAAAGTATAAAGTGCGTGATTAGAAGCTAAATTTGTGTTTAATCAAAGCCTTTGAGAGCTGTTACTAAATATTCGTAGGTAAATAATTACTATGTCTCTTAATAACTAAGTCGCAGCATAGAAGTTCTAGTTTCTAATTGTAGTTTCTACCAGACTTTCTAGTTTTAATCGTAAATAAATAATTGGTTGTAGTTAGTTAAATACAACAAATAGTTTCTAATATCTATTAGTTGCCTTTAGCAATAAAAAAACCATTTGTATTTATCAAGAAATTCAAGAGTACAATTTCTTAAAATAGCATAAACGTTGTTAAGAAATCCCCTAAAATTCGAATTCTGAAATCCTAGCGTCCGCCGGTACAAAAAATTCAACAAACCAACGAATTCTTACAAATATAATCTAGACTATTTAATAAAACTAGTGGTCCTGCAGTAGTCGAAATTCGACTATAATTAATTGAAATTATAAGTTTGAACAATATTTGGTTCTATTGTCAAAGAGACAAAGACTATTATATTTCTATAATCACAGATTTCGCCAAGACTACAGTATACAAATAAAATTAAAGATAAACAATATTAAGTAACCTATTCTCAACTTGACCACAGACTAAGCAATAGCAAAAGTTTGACAGTAAACAAATACTATGTGTGTATGTAAGAATATATTATGCGTGTGTGTCAAATACATGGTAGTGTGGGTGATGTTTTTTTTATTAATTTAATGTATTAATAATGAATAATTAAAAAAATAATTAGGATTGTGCACTTCTTCTCTATATTCTCTATAAGTGTGGGAAATTTCATACTCCTCCGTCCGCGCAATTTTCGTAAAAAGGGATACAAAGTTTTTGCTTCACGTATTAATATATAGATAATACCGAAAAAGGAAGGTGTCTCCAAAATCACAGTCAACGTCAACAAACACTATCGAAACGTGATAGTTACAAAAGCCTAAGGTCACACGTAGGGGGTTCCTTACAACGCGACCGAATCAACCAAATTAATATGCGACCCACGGATCTTAATAGCTAATTGGATTAGGCATGTACCGAAATTACCAAACCGAGTTACTATCAATGCTGAGCGTGTCGCAGAACGTCGCAGCCTACTATTATTGTGTTTGCCAAGTTATAGTTGAGCTATAAATCAGTAATTATATTATTCCCCTTGTTATTATTGAATCGAAGTATTATTGATTAAGCAAGCGGGCACGTGTGATTTATACGCTACGGCTTTGTTCAAAATTGCGTTATTTTAGTGCGTTAATTACACAGCTCATGAAGGTCAGCCAGCGGTGTTGCTTATTTTTAATTAAAAAATAAGTTTAGATTTATTTCATTATTGGATTTAGATTATTAATAACTTTACTACAGAAATATAATGTAGGAATATATATTTTTTCATTCTACTTTATAGCCACGATTCTCTAGAGACAAGTGTATGTATTACTATGGATTATCTGGTAATGGTAAGTAGTCTTCATGGGCAACATAAAAGACACAGCCAAGAAAGAAGCTAAAGCTAAAGAAATTCGTTTCAGCTAGTTTCTATATAGTTCTCTTCATTTAAGTTTATTTGTGAAAAATGCTTTAGACAGAATAGGGTATACGAAAGGGTAATTTAGTAAGCAGGCCATATTATTGCAAATTAGGTTTTAATTTTTTTATTGCATAGATGGGTGTACGAGCTCACAGCCCACCTGGTGTTAAGTGGTTACTGGAGCCCATAGACATCTACAACGTTAATGCGTCACCCACCTTTAGATATGAGTTCTAAGATCTCAGTATAGTTACAACGGCTGCCCCGCCCTTCAAACCGAAACGCATTACTGCTTCACGGCAGAAATAGGCAGGCTGGTGGTACCTACCCGCGCGGACTCACAAGAGGTCCTCCCACCAGTAAAAAGCATAGGTAGTACCAATAAATTCATTTGGAAAGCTTAGCCTTATTCAATGTACAAACGTTTTACATCCGAATACATTTACTCAAAACCGAATTTGAAATGTCCTTATTAGCATGTCGAAACTCTTTAGTAAATCTCCAAAGTACGTAAGCTCATTTGCCGTGTGAATATTTATATAAATTCCTGATTTTGTGGTGATGTTCTGAAATTTATTTAAACGCACACTCCGGGCTGGAAGATAATCTGTAAATGTATCATCTTCACTGAAAATATTTTCAAAATAGACAAATAAGTACTTATCGTAAGTACAAACACAACAAGAAATAACTTTTAAGCTATTGCATAGCTTTTATCGCTGGCCTTGAGCGCGGCTTACTGTAATCATGAAATTCCGTAACGGAAAAAACCTTACACCCCTCACTCCGCCTACCATGTAGCTCGCGTTCAACACATTCACACGTTGCGCTTGTGTAGTGTTTGTGAATAAGCGCGTGGCGTGACGTCACTCTGCATGCGCATCATGAAAAGTCTGCCCATCTCTCTCTCGCGCGGTCTAGCTTATGAGTGTGAAGAGGACGGTTAAGGTTTTGCTTTTATTAATGTTTAATATAGCGTGGTCTTGTTTTATTATTGTTTTAATATTAAATTATCATTGTCTAATTATAATTGCATAAGTTGATAAAAAATGCTATACAATAGCTTTACCGCGGCAGTTCCTGAGTGCCACACGTTTTTTTAACATAACGATAATAAATGACTTTATTCTTACATAAACTTAAAGTCCTGTCGTAATTAGCTGTACATACAACTTTGAAGGTCAACTCTATTGCTATTCTTGTAAGACAGTTTTTACAATGAACTCGATCTGGTAAGTCACACTAATAGTAAATTTAAAAGAAAGTCATAATTTTTAATGGCCGCCGTCTTTGGGATTGATGAAGGTTTGCCATTATAATAATACCCATTTCAATATTCAAAATAAAATTTTGAGGATGATGATTTCTTTAAAGATATCATTCAGTTTTTTTTTTCTTAAATGGAAACAAGACTTTATCAGTCATGAATATAAAATAACTTGTTCATGATTAGGGACGTTTTGTATCCTATTCTAAGAGAAAGGTCTGACCTGGGGGGTGCCTAGAGAATATGATCTTGCGTCTAAGTTGCTGAGTAAATTGGAATATCGTTATATAGTTTTTGTGTGCAGCCTTAAATCTTGTAATCGATGAAATTTATTATTCTAGAAATGTAACATGGATGGAATAGCAATGCCAGTGTTATATATTATGTACTTTTTGATTAAAGGGCATACATTATATGTATGTACAATATGTATGTATGGATTGTACGTTTATCACTGCCTATACATTGGCACGTCACTTGACAGCACATGGATACGAGATAAGGGGCTCGTGATTGACAGGAACAAGGCAGCAATAATTAGTTTCCCTGATCGTATGCTGTGATTGGAAAGGTTAATTATTAAGTATTGTCTGTCTGTTGTATTCGCTAACGTAACGTGCTGAGTTTTCGAAGTTAATAAATATTTATTAGGTACTAGCTGATCCGGCAGACTTCGTAGTGCCTCAATCGAGAAATAAAAGACCTAAACTTCTATTTAAAATAAACTTAAAAAAAAACAAAAGGAAACCGTCCGACGGGGGACACATCAAAGGAAAAACAAAATTGTTTGTTTTTATATAATTCCGAGCATTTTCATATTTTTTCACCTTTTAAGCCTTTTCTGGACTTCCACAAATAATTCAAGACCAAAATTAACCAAATCGGTCCAACCGTTCTTGAGTTTTAGCGAGACTAACGAACAGCAATTCATTTTTATATATATAGATTTGTCTGATATGCATTTGTTTTTTACTAATAAATCTTGGTCTAGTTTCGCTGTGATTTTCGTTAGTTGTATAAAAAGCTCGGCTGTCAGAAAACACTCGCGCGCCACCTATCGTTCTTTGATGATACTATGACATAAATATTACATGGCATAAAGTTTCATCATAATGAAATGAATAGCTTAGGAACCCATCGAGGATAAACAAATATCTACTTTAGATCTAATTAGTAGTGAAAAAATGTCGTCAAAAAACACTCATAGCTTAACTTAAAATTATTTTCAAACTAGCTGTCTGGAATTGTTTTTTAATGAAACAAATCCAGAAGACTGGTGATTGGACTGGACTGGAAGCGGATAATGTAATTCCTGATACCATTGAACATATATTTTTGTTTGTAGATTTTTGACTCCTATATTATACGCTGTATTAAAGATTACCTAATGTATGTGATTCATAGTTTCAAAGAAGCGCGATAGACGTACCTTAGTCCTCTTTATTATACATAACGGGTTTTCAAAATATGAAACTACAAAAACGGATGTGACCATCGAACTATTGTGATATTATGTTAGGTTCATAGTTAATTATAATTTCGGTTACTAAGCCTTTAATGAAACTTTCATGTATCGAAATTAAACACAAATATTTGACCAAATAAAGCGATGGGCACTGCGCACCGACTAAATTTAATCATGTAAAGTGCGCAGTGTACAAAAAAAATTGTATTTATTTATTTTTCGTATCAAAAAAACTCTGATTTTGAGTCTTGGTTTTTAAGAAATTCTCTATCACTGCGTATAAAGCTTTTCATTCGAAATACGACCATAGTAACCGTCACAGTTGCAATAATAACATATTCGAATCACACGTATGATCTGAATTGTAAACATTTTGATGCGATAATAGAGGGTACACGGGAAAGCATTCAACAAATTCGCCTCGGGGAGGCAGTTTGAAGACCCCGGACTGAAACCTGTTTACTGGAGAGCTGTAACATGTTTTAAGCTTTAAGACGTGACATGTAATGTGTCGCATGGTAATAGCGTGATGGTGTAATCTACATATTTGTAGGGCAGCGAGTGCTTATGGAAAGTGTTAATATGTATCATTGAAAGTATTAATACATTTTAATAGTAAAAAAATTTAATATACTGGTAGTAGGGTGTTTTGTGATCCCCGGTGAAGGTCACGGGGCGACCTGAGGGGGTCGAGGCTACGCGGCGCGCTACTAGCACTGCCGAGGAAAAATATCTTCACGATATAAAGAGCAGTCGGTTGACGGCAGGGGTCCATTGGGGTATTCCGGGACACCAGCGGCACCGTCTGGATGGCCTGACGGGCTGCGTACTGAGACGGCCAACGTTTCAGAGCCTTCGATTCGCCTCGAAGGCTCCTTGGGTTAAGCTGCGCCGTCTGGTTGTAGTGTTGAACGCGGTAACCCCCTTACTTCATCCGGGTCCTGACCTCGGAGGGGATCGGACGCTTGGGCGAAGAGTGGAGGGGAGTCGTTTAGTGGGTAGGGCCCTGAAAACATTCTTGAGCCCGCGGTCTCGCAGTCGCGGATCAGTCTCACATACCCCATGCGCACCCTAGGTGCGGGACCTCGTAGGAGGTTCGGCCCCAGCCCGAAAAAAAAGGCTGTTTTGTGAGCCCGTACGGATAGGTACAACCACCCCACCTATTTCTGCTGTGAAGCAGTAATGCGTTTCGTTTTGAGGGGCGGGGCAGCCGTTGTACTATAAAAACTGAGACTTAGAACTCTTTCTCAAGGTGGGTGGCAGCATTCTTAATGGGCTCCGATAACCACTTAATACCAGATGGGCCGTAATGTCGTTCACTCGACTAAGCAATAAAAAACAATATGACATACGGTTTGAGCAGTTCGTTTATATAATTTAATTAAAATAGAAAATCCTTTAACTGTATTTTTTTGTGTATTAAAGTCATAGTTAGGTTATGTGTATTGCTGGTGAGCACTCAGCCTTATATTCTTAAAAATAATTGCATTTAAGGCCAATTTTAAAAGTGTTTTGTATTTAGATGGAAGCTCTCACGCTTAAAGGCTTACTTGTAATCTTCATGGATATCTGAACATAATATGTATCTTTCCCTTGATTTTTAAATTTTGCAACCCTGACTATAAGTATGTTGTAGGAATCATTACTTTTCATTTTTAAAATATGTTGTCTTAAGTTTACCGTGGTTGTATATTATAAATATATGTACCTGAATTGTATTGCACGTAGTTGCTTTTACAAACTTCCAAAATGATTTTTTTTATTTTTTTTTGAGATGTTTGGACGAGCTCATAGCCCACCTATTGTTAAGTGGTTACTGGAACCCATAGACATCTACAACGTAAATGCGCCACCCACCTTGAGATGTAAGTTCTAAGGTCTCAGTATAGTTCGGCTGCCTCAGCCTTCGAACCGAAACGCATTAATGCTTCACGGCAGAAATAGGCAGGGTGGTGGTACACCTACCCGTGCGGACTCACAAGAGGTCCTACCACCAGTAAATATATGACTTGGAGGCGAGGATACTCGTATTATAACAGAAGACAATACGCTCTTACAAAACACGTAAATAAATTTTGTGTTTTGATTTTTTTAAGCAAATTAGTCATTAAAATGAGGCATTTTCAGCAATATATATTCGCGAATGAGCCACATGTGTGAGCGCGAAGTGAATGAAAGGTTTTCGAATACTTCTTTGCGCGAAGTGTGACAGTTTTGATGGCGTCTATCAGGCTTTATGCGAGAGTCATAACTTTCGAGGGCGGTAAAGTAAAGAGTTTGTTACTCAAGCACGCGACTTTTAAAAAGCTTTCGGACTTATTGTTTGAGTATATTGAGAAACAAAAAAAAATATTAGTATATTTTACGCGGTCTAAAAAGCATGTATTGGTTATTGCGTGTATTTTTATTTATACATGAATACTACTTTATAATGTACAATGAATAAATTAAATAAGTTTCCTCTTCGATGATTTACGTCGCTCTTGATTAAAAAAAACAAAATGTGTGCAATTCACACGTGGTAGAAGTGAAACCTTCCAAAATTAAAATACAATTATCCTAAACGTCTTCAGTATATGTAAAATTTTGTCATTAGTAAATAATTGTAAGGTAGCGCCCTCTGTGAATTGATATTTTAATTTCACGTATAATCCTAAATTAAAATTCACTACAAGAGCTTTCATACACACGTTAGTATTAAAAAAATCTCACAGATGGCGCTGTATTAAATAGTATGTATATTTCTGTCTCATTCATCCTACACATTTTTGTATTTGTGTCTCTTACCTGTCGTTTTTTCCGTTGCATCCGGTTTGAAATCACAACGATTCTAAAGAAGTTTTCACTTTAAAAAATCTAAGGTTAATTTCTGACGAACAATTCTCATCGCTTGTAACTGTATACGAATTATGAATATTAATGAATAATACGAACGTAATAAGAAAGTAAAATGAGTTCGTATAAATCGATTATTAATGTTAATTGACGTATCTACGACCTCTAATCCTTGGTTGCGGTCTATAACTAAATTTATTTCTAGTAATTAATTCAGATCACGATCGGAACGGTCGAAATAATTAAACAAACCGGCACAAAACGTGCACTAGACTCCCGCCGGACTTTAACCAAACAAAAGCGTATTTCATAATATACCTAATGACTGAAACTGAAAACGCTTATGCGAATATTTGGGTTGATCGTAAATACGATGGGTAGTGATCATGATTACTGTACCTGACCTGGGTTCGGTTCCAGGTCGGTGTCAATTTCTTTTTATTTATTTCGTTGTTTGGTGTACGAGCTCACAGCCCACCTAATGTTGAGTGGTTACCGGCCCATCCCATTACTCATCCTGAAAAATTCTTAAAATTTGCCGTTCCCTCACGTCGCAAAATGATGGAAAAAATAATCGCACAATCCAATAAAGATTTCGCTTCGACAGGCTTAAGTGAAAACTTTTTTGCGATCCCCTAACAATATAAGTTTTATTCCTCCAAGTGGTATAAATTTCCAAACACAAAGTAGCTCTAACATCTTTATTGCTTTTCATAAAAAAGCCTGGATTAAAGATATTGGAGATTTGTTCGACATTCGTTATTGAATTTCCGCAGTGGCGATACATAAACAAATTTTATGTAAAGGAAAAGAGAAAATATGTAACCTTTTTTAATTATTATTTTACCGTTAAGATATTTGCGATTTAATAATTTAATAGTGGCTTTTAAATTATAAGTGTCTACAAGGTATGGCTGGACGAGGTCTAGAGAGTTCGTTGCTGGAGACTAAGATATATCACGAATATCACCATCAGCCATAAGACAAATGAGTTCTAAGCCTCAACTGCATTAGAATAGCTGAATAGCTGTTTTGGAAACCGTAACATATGACCCGTCCGTAGCGGATATAGCAGGAACCTGTGAAAGGCTGGTTCCTACAAAATTGCGCAAATTTCCAATTACGGGCTTTCTTTTCTAATCCATTGTGTTGTTCCTTCATCGTTGAGGTCAATGAAATCTACAATTAATAAATTGTAGATGTTTTGACGTGACAACGTCCTATAATTCGATGGAGCCGGCTGCACGCATGAAAAAACATGACTCATGCGGCGTTACCTCGCTCTGAGGCGTATTTTCTTATGACGTTCAACTATCGTCAGTAAACCGACTTTACAGACAACCGATGTTTTCTTCTGATAATTGCGCATGATATTTTCTTTGTTGTTTGTGTTTTACAATAAGACGTTAATGTCATGCTTATCTTTTGTAAATAAGCAATTTTCTTTTAAAACTTCTTCTTGGAGTATTTATTGTATTACGAATTGCAATACGTATTTTATAGGTGCTATAAATTGGAAACGTGGTTTAACGTTTCCGTACGGGCTACGGGTGACTTTTATGAGATTCATCGCTCAAAATTTTATATGGCTATCAAAGAATTGGACTTTTCAGACGCTCCGGTACCTAATTTACCTTTTTCAAAGCAAATATTTATGATTTTTCGTTCATTAATAATTGTATCCTTGTTATAAAATGAGTGGCTTTTTTTAGGAGGTAAATTTGTTAAAGGTTTAGCATAGAATACTACTATCATATCATAGTTAGCATACTCATTGTTTTATATTACTTAAACTATTTACGGTTGTGTTGAAACTGCTCATTTTTAAACCGCTCTTTATTAAAATTACATGATTTCAATATTCGAAAACAACATTTGAAATTGTAATAGGTTATCATCTAGTTCTAGTTTAAAATGTTCACTTTTAGGAAAATGATTATTTTTAAATACTACATGACTACTAAAAAAATCTCGAAGGTAAAGCCAATATTGCGAATAAACTGTGTAAAATCGATTTATGTCAACGCAAATAATAAATAAATAAATAATAAATATTTACTAACAATCACGCCACGTTAACTGGTCCTGTGATAAGTTCATAAAGAACTTGTGTTACAGGTACCAGATGACGGAAAAGAATGTAAGATTTTTTATTATACACATACACATATTTAATATACATCCATAACCCTGGAAAAGACATTTATATTTATCATACAAATATCTTCCCTTGGCGGGATTCGAACCCGCGACCCCCTTGTGTAGTGACCATGTCACTTACCACTACACCAGACGGCCGTTAAATAGACTTTTTGCTATCAAAAAATATATAATATGTATTGATTTTCCTAGACAACGTTGCTTTTGTAGACTTACAATAGACGGATAGCGATGAATAAACCGAGCGATAAGTTCGTGATTGACAACTGAACGAACAAAACTAATAGTGCTTAATAGCACAATAATGAGTACTCAAGCAAACAGTTCCATTTTCAGAATCGATGGATCAATTTCTGATTGACATTATATTGATCGTAACATTGTTGAAATGAATCTTCCTTGAAAATGGAGAGTAATTATAATTTGCGTAATCACTGGTGACAGGACCTCTTGAGTCCACACGGTAGGTACTACCACCCCGCCTATTTCTACCATGAAGCAGTAATGCGTTTCGATTTGAAGCGTGGGGCAGCTTGTAACTATACTGAGACCTTAGAACTTATCTCAAGGTGGGTGGCGCATTTACGTTGTAGATGTGTCTATGGGCTCTAGTAACCACTTAACACCAGGTGGGCTGTGAGCTCATCCACAAATGTAAGCAATAAAAAAAATCATTTAGTTGCGAAAGGCCCCAAGAACAGTCAATCAATTCAATTTAATTGAACTTAATTAATAAAATTGTTTAAACATAACAAGTACACGAACGATTATTCTAGACACGTCGGCGAGGTGTATTTTTAAAAAGCCTTTTACGTCGGCCGATATTGGGGTTGCCGTAAGCGCTCCACCTTCCGAAACTTTCCCGTTCGTGTACCTTTTGATATTCAATATACCGCGGGTCCTGAGCAATCCTTTGATGAGATGTTTTATGCAAAAAACGTTGGGCGACGTTACTGGGGCGAGAATAACCGTTCAAAAGTGAACACATTAGTATTCCCAATCTCGTCCGCAACCACGGCCTCCCTCCAGTTTCGGGGAGAAAAAAATCAATGTTTATTCCCATTGGACGCGATTTGAATGCTAATTACAGGTATAACTAATTGCTTTGTGTTTGTGTGAAGGTGCAATCGTTTTATAAATTGCTCTCGAGAGCCGCACGACGAATCCGGATTGAAATTTCCCCCCGTCAGAGCTATTTTTGTAATGGAATAATTAATGGATTTTTAATTTCAATTAGAAGTTTATTCGTTCGAGATGAAACGGGCATTCCAGTTTAGTAGTATTTTTAGGTATAACGGAATTGCTTGGAGCTAAAGCCACGAGATGCTGTATGCAGTAGATGTTCGAAGCTAAATCAAAATACACGGAGCGCCGGTTTAAGTTTGTCCAGAGCAGTGGAGAGTAAGGCATTTGAAACTATAAATTACTTCGTGAATTCCGCTCTGGCATATCGGATCGCAGCCCCACAATAAATATTGTTCATTTTCGTCTTGTGGGCAATGAAGCTTCGAGATATGCTAAGCTACCGTGTTCGACCGCCACAAACAGCCGCATACATATCGACATGACTTAACTGCGTTCATATAAGCTCTGCATTGAGCGTACGTTGCCTCCTAGCAGAAGAACTACCTTAACATATCATCCTACTACCGCATTTCATGTTTATGGCAAAACTTGGACTTCATGCACTTAAGCAAATGACTTTCCGATACTTATAACATCGATATTCGGCGCGCACCGCCACATTTTTGGTGAGGTGTGCTGTAAATTATTGCCGACATTATTCGTCGTATCAGAATAAAAGTTAACAGTTCGTCTTTTCGCATTAAAAGTGTACAATTTACAAAAATATTCGAAATTGAGTTAATATGCGGAATCATTTAGTATCACCAGTATTTTTCTCATAAATACTGTCAAAAGAGCGTAGTTTAGTTGTAGTTTTCTTTTTTAATGTATACCTATATTTTGATTACCATTAACATTATTAATATATAATTTTATCTTACTTTAAAAGACAGATAATGTATCTGGTAAAAAATAAAAAATAAATGTTGCAAAGATGATTAATATTAAAAATATCAAATGTTAAACTTTTAAAACACTCTTCTGTAAAATTTGTAAGTTTTGAGATTATAAAATTTTAATGCGAGAAGACGAGTTATGTTTTTAAATAAACTTAAACGGACATTAGGTTTTTGGTTTCGATTAAATCGATTCAGCCACAGTACAAATTAATCTTAAAAGCAAACACGAAATCCAACTATATATTATAATTATTGATAATTTTGATACATCAGTACATGACTAGCTGCATCTTCAAGTATTAATTTGCATAAATGTTATTTACTACAGATTAATTAAGCATTAAGTCTATAGCTTTATGATTGGCATGGAGCGTTCAGAAAACTAAATTTGAAAACATCAAAGGGCAGCGTTTTGACTTTATATAATTACAGCATCAAATTGGTACGCTGAATCCGGACCGGTTCGGAGGCTGAGCCTTCTGTGAATTTTAAATCATTTTTAATAGTACTGGCTGCATGTGGTACTCTCAAATCAAAGTTGATCCTTTGCCTGAAATTCGATTCCATACAGCATACTCGTCATTAAATATCTTAATACTGTTACGACGGTAAGAGTAACGCCATCTATCGCCGAATAGCCGAACCAATATCGAAGGATCTAGTAACATCTAGAACGCTCGGAAGTACAACGGCATCTATTGTCAGATAGCGGAAACACACATCGAAGGTACTCGACTTTTGAGGAAGGGTTGTGGTATCACCTATAAAAACATTGCAAAGATGGCACGCAGTCAGTTAGTAATCGGAACTACTCGAAGCGAAACAGAGAACGGATCACCTGAAGCGAAGCGGAAGAAGTGAAGTGCGAATTTTAAGGTGTTCTGTGTGTTCTTACGTTATACTTTGGTGGAACATTTATTTATGCCGAGATCCAGCGCGTAACAAAACATTTGAAAAACACAAACATTCGTTATACTCATTTCTTTTATGTTTTAGAACAAACGTCACGTAATTACATTTCGAGATCATTGTTAACACGGGCCGTGCTCGTGCGATACATAACATTAATATGTTTGTTTGTTTTGAAGGCGCTCTTAACGCTAAAGAGTCGCGGCGTCGACGACTAACTCGGTGAATTTAATTAACTTCGTTAACTTCTAAATGCTCTTAAAGTCTTTGTTACCTCTGTTCCCTTTCATTGACAAACACGATCTCTGGGCGTGCACACGACAGTCGCTGTCAAAGTTTTATCAACCTCTGCGGAGTGTTCGTAACTTGTATAGCAACAGTGATTTGGGCGCGATAAAACAAATGGAATGAGGCAAAGCAAGGGTGCGCATTGCGGGACTATCATCATACGCTCATTTCTCATTGTCAACTAACACTTTGAGAACCGCCACAACTTTCTGCCGTTGCAGTTTAATGCATATTATAATGCGGTAAGCACTTAAAATGGAGTAAGAGGGAGGCAATGTTACCATAGTAGACGCCGGGGCACGCCGCACTCTTTATTGAAAGAGTAAACTGTCTTTTTTCGCGGTCCGCCTCGAGCTCTTTGTGACAGAATTTCGTGCAACTTATTCTGTACTCGAGTTTGAATAATAGTGAACTATGTTTTCGGACAGTTTAACCACAGCAATTTCGAATAAGTTTTACCATTGACCGTACTTTCTGGTACAAGTGTTGCGTTTAAACATTTTTTGTTGAGTTACGTTTTAAATTGTCCAATTAAACTCGGATGTTAGTTCTTTGGAAAAACTTTTTCCACGGCCTAAGAACGTTCGAACAAAGTTATATTGCGTAGATTAAGTTAAAGTAATAATTAAGGTACGTGAATATGGTATTGCGGAGGGTACGTCAAAGGTAACGTTTAAACAATTTAATATTCCACACGTGAATTTCAAACGGCAACTCGAACGTAGATTCTCCTTTCGTAAAAGTTGTTCCGTAAACGAACACCCCCTTCGTTAGATATCTACGTGAGTTTAATCCACTAGACAGGGAGTTGCTTCAGGAACAATTTTCGCAGAAAATTGCAAAACAATGGCGAAAATCACCACTTGGAACCATTTATAGAGGCGGCGACGGCGGTCTATTCTGTATCTTGGCGGATGTCAGGGAATCTTTGCGGTTTCCATAGTCCACATTAAGATCAAAGCTGCGGAGCTGCTGTTTTAGAAACGCAATTCAATAGTTGCTTTTCATTTTAGTACATAAATTACACTACGAGTTTTATATCGTTTTTAATAAACCATCCGATCTGCGAATACTGTTATTGCCAATACGGATTTGCAAGCCTTTTGAGAGTCAGTAAAATTGACGTTAAAAACAACAACAGAAAAAAAAGCAACCTTCGGACGTTGTTTACGAGGAACAATGAAAATGTAATAGGTTTTTCGTGTTTTGAACTAAATCCTATTTTTCATAGTGCATGAGCCGTACCGGGCGATGGTATGCAGGTCCTGCCCGTCATGGACTAGACGAATTATGGCCTTTGTGCCACTTTCGCTCGACTTTTTAATTTCCCAGGGGAAGGTATTTTTTTAATTCACGAGCCTTTTATGAAATTTTATGTCTCTGGTGTCCGTTTTACTGATTGTTTCGAGGGAGTCTCCGGGTTTCCGAATTTTTTATTTATTATAACGAGTGCTTTATCAATGAACTAGCTTTAGCCCGCGACATCGTCCGCATACTTTGGCATAACGCAAAATTTTACTCCCCCTTCATTTACGTAGAAAGTGAAAATATTTTTGAATTATAGAATGTTAAGGAGCTATGTAAACCCCTATTTTGAAACATTCTTTATTGGTGCTCCACTTGTATTGGCCTAACCGTGATGTTATATAACTTATAGTCTTCCTCAATAAACGGGTTATCTAACACTGAAAGAATGTTTCAAATCGGACCAGTAGTTCCTAAGATTAGCACGTTCAAACAAACAAACTCTTCAGCTTTATAATATTAAAATATTAGTATTATTATACATAATACAAATAACTTTTCAATTAGTAAAGATGCCGGTTTTTAATCGTCGAACTCACAACGCGACGACCCTAGGCGGAATGATATGAACGTCCTTGTCTATCTTGTCCATTGATATCGAAATGACAATTACACTGGGATTATGATGATTTTGACCTTCAATCGACATCAAATATCGTGTAGGTGGATGGTGTCTTTACGCTGTTATATCTAAGATCGCCGGTACTACGAATCACCATGTGCGTTGCGAGCTCATTCGTCTAATCATCAATGTAAAATAGGATCAATGTGATTAAGAATAGGATCTTCCTAGAATGGGCAGATCATGGTAACTAGCAGAATGAATTTTTGTATCGTCTCGTTGATCAAGTTGTTAGCGACTCTGGCTAACTGTAGCTCAGACCACGTCCAAAGATATTTGAGGATAAGCGACTAAGGGAAGATCTTCCGCCGAGCGGTTGGAATTGCATGCTAAATCGACGTTAAAATATCGGTGTTTTTGAATTATAGTACTTATATATAGAAGTATACAGGCTTCGGTCAAACATCTTGTGTTCTGTGATAGCTATCGTCACAAATACATATTTGGGGACTAGATTCTCGTATTTGTTTTCATTAATACAGTAGAATTCTCTGCAGCTTTGAATTATTTACCGAAAGGCAATATTGAGAATATAATAAAGCGTGTTAGGTGTTGTATGACAGACGTTGAGTGTGCTGAGGCGTCGCGCGTCGTCTACAAAGGTTCTACTCTTTTTTATTTACCGTGTTAGCATACGAGCATACGGCCCACGTGATTGTGAGTGGTTACCGTCGCTCACGGATGTCGGCAATGCCAGGGGCGGAGCCAAGCCGCTGCCTACGGTTTAATAATGCACGCCGGTTTTAAGTTACTGACAGAAGCGACACTAACGCGCGCGCTTCCTCTGCTTAACCTCATTGATACACAGCCCCGTATAATTGAATGTTCTTTGAGTGAATTCACAACGACATCATCCAAATCTATATATATAAAAGAAAGTCGTGTTAGTTACACTATTTATAACTCAAGAACGGCTGAACTGATTTGGCTGAAAATTGGTGGGGAGGTAGCTTAGGATCAGGAGAAAGACATAGGATACTTTTTATCACGTTTCTGTGGGATGTGACATAAAATGTGGTATAACAAAACAAACAGATATGGAATAACAAAACACAACTGACAGCTAAACGTAATGTAGTTTATGGTTAATTATAGTAGAATTTTGAAGTTGACCGGTTGATGTGTTTATTCCGAGTTTCGATTAGCTTATTGTGCCGAGATAGGTAATCAGTAACAAAGCCATGCCGCGACCAACACGATCAAATCTTTCCCGACGAAACCGTAATGCAACGATTCGAGTAATGCAGGATTCGAAACTTTGCGAGTGAAAGGACTGAAGAAGAACAAGAAAATATAATAATAATAACTAAAATACATGGCAATAAATAATCATTAAAAGACTTGCTTTTTTAACATTAATTATCCAAATAAAAATTTGATCTTGATCAAAAGTCTGCTCATTTATTGCCTCTAAGGCGGAACAAAGTTCGCCGGGGTCGCTAGTAGAAAATAATGTTTAAAAGATATTTTAAATCATAATTTTACATTTACATAATAATATCGAAAGCGTATGAAAATAAAAGAAATTAACTTAACAAAGACACAATAAATATACGTAGATTCCCAGGAATTTGTGATTACACCTAAGTGCCGTCGTAGACGGTGATTCACTTGATAGCAGACTTTTTTTTTTTTTTTTTTTTTTTTTTTTTTTTATGATTGAAAGTTTACTGGTGGCCCGAAGGCCTTTCCAGTTTCACCAGGACAGGTGGGCGAGCAAAGGCTCAGCCAAGAGGGGTGGGATTTGCTAACAACTGCCCGAGCGCCTCCGAAGGAGACCTAACAACTCAAGAGCAATTGTTTCGCGAATGAATCTACTACCGGATCGGAATCGCGACCCGCTGAGAAGATCCGGCGAGAAACTCAGCGGGCTGATGCATGGGTTAGGTTGCACGTCGACCTCTTTGTCGAGTTCGACGAGTACGGTTACCGGGGTCCCTAAGCCTGCCCCTAGTATTAGAGCTGAAGGCATCTAATGCAAAGGTTATTGGATCTGATGGATCCGTAAGGACGTGTCTAGGGCGTCGACGGTGACTGGCTCCTGCATGATCAGGATTCGGGGAGTAGTCAGCGGCGGCAACGATAAGGCGATTATCATGACGCATAGCCTTATCGAAGTATCGTTCCGACGCTGACTTCATGTATTTCCGAATTGATTCGAGGCCCAGGTCGTCGTGTAGGTCAACGTTCCTCACGAACCACGGAGCCCCGACAGCTAACCTGCAAAAGCGGGATTGTAGGGATTGGAGGGTGTCTATGTGTGTGCGGGCCGCGTGAGCGAACACCACACTCGCGTAAGTCATGACGGGCCTTATGCAAGTTTTGTAAAGTGTCACCTTGTTCCGAAGGGACATTTTACTCCGCTTACAGATCATGGGGTAGAGTCTACCGAGAATAAACGCGGCACGGTCACGGACTGATTTTATATGCGGGCGGAATGTCATCGATGCATCCAGGGTAACGCCCAGGTACTTGACCTTCCTGGCCCAGGGTATGGGTTGTCTAAAGAGAGTAATCGGGGGTGTGAGATTCCTCCTCCTAATCCGGGAGGAAATCCGTGTGGAGCTTCCCCTCTGAAATAGCACCGCAGTACTTTTCGCTGGGTTGATGTCTATGCGCCATTTTCGGAACCACTGTCCTAGGGCTAGGGCTGCGCTCTGAAGCTTCTTCGCGATTAGGGACTTATTTCTACTAGAATAGTAAACAGTCGTGTCGTCGGCGAATAAAGCTAAATGGGTCGGCGGCGACCGGGGAATATCGTTGACGAATAAGCTAAATAGGAGGGGTGAGAGGACAGAGCCTTGCGGGACTCCAGCTGTGAGAGGTCGTGGGGAGGAGCGGGTTCCCTCGACTCGATATCGAAAAGAGCGGTTCGACAAGAAGTCCCGTATGATGAGCACGAGACTATCCGGCACGCCCATGTTGAATAGTTTGAAAATCAAACCATTGTGCCAGACTTTGTCGAACGCTTTTGCGACGTCGAAGAAGAGAGCTCCCGTGTATAACGGTTTTGGTCGATTAAGCCCCACAAGAATGTGCTCCGTGAGGCGGTGCACCTGTTGAACGCATGAGTGATTTGTACGGAATCCGAATTGTTCATCGATAAGAATGCCCTTGGATGAGACGAAGTCTCTGAGGCGTTTGTAGAGCAGACGCTCATACAGTTTGCCTAGAGACATGAGGAGGCTAATCGGGCGGTAGCTCGTCGGATGATTTTTTGGTTTACCGGGTTTATGTATGCCGATAACGTCCGCTTCTTTCCACACCGCGGGAAAGATACAGTTCGCCATAGCGGCATTGAAAATAGATGCCAACATCACGATGAGTTGGACGGGTAGAAGTTTAATAACGCGGTTAGATATACAGTCGGAACCGGGAGCCTTGCGAGGACGTAGGTCTTTGATCAAGTCTTTAACTTCTATCGGGGTGACGGGTGGTAACGCATCCGATGGTGGCAAGGAGGCTCTGCGTTCTACCTCACTGTCTACTAATTCTACATGAACAGGGTCCACGGATTGAGTGCTGGGCGTGCACTGGGTTTGCAATGTATCGGCCAGCAGCTCTGCTTTTTCGTCATCATCGAACGCCGCGAGTCGGCCTGAGGGGCCTACGAGGGGGGGCATAGTTACTACCGTATCCGATTTGAGAGTACGAGCTAAGCGGTAGTAAGACCTTTGGGAGGGCGCGAGTCCTTCTAAGAAATCAGACCATCTGGCATCTCGGACTTCGGCGATGCGAGACTTTACGTCGCGTTGTAGGGCACGCATTCGAATACGATTTTCCGCGGTAGGATACCTGTCGTAGGCGCGTATCGAGGCGTTCTTAGCTCTAAGGAGTTCCCTAATATCGTCGGACAATTTGAAGCGGTGAAGGAAGTCCTCCGCTACAACTTGTTTCGATGACCTATCTAATGTCGAGGTGATGTGTGACGTTAAGATGTCTATGGCTTCAGCGGTAACCTGAGGAGACGGGATAGAGTCCGGGTTAAACGGGAGCGATGGTGGATCAGATTCAGCCAGGCTGATGCCCAGCGTGTGCCAATCCACCACAGTCCTCGTGACGGGAACGGAATCGGGAGCGCGACCGAGCTTCATAACGACGGGACGGTGGTCTGAATCTAACTCTGAAACTACTTCGATCGAGTGTAAGCGCAGAGTTACGTTTTTTAATAACGCTATGTCGAGTATATCCGGGCGATGCGCGATATTTAGCGGGTAGTGAGTCGGGGTTAGCGGAGCGACGATATCGAAGGCGAGATCATCGACTAACGCGTCAAGCCGCCTGCCATTCGGGGTTGTGGTGTGTGAGTTCCACCTGATGTGTTTACAATTTAGGTCGCCCGCCAGAATGACAGAGCTCCCCATACCGAGCAGCGCCTCGATATCACTGCTTAGAACGATCTTATCCGGTGGAAGATAAACGGACGCGATAACGATCGGCGCGTGTCCCGTCAGTGAGATTCGGCACACTGATGCTTCGATATTAGCGAGCGCGGGAGGATCGAGCGGGACGCAATGCAGGGCTCTTCTATAGTAAATGACGGTACCACCACCACGGGCAGAGAGCCTGTCGTTCCTGACCATGTTATAGTTCGCGATTTTAGGGTCACGGCGCGCGGGCTTAAGTAGGGTCTCCTGCACTAAAAAGATATCAATTTGGTGGTCACGCAAAAAGTCAGAAACCTGATCACGTTGATTTGCGAGACCGTAAGCGTTAAAAAATCCTATCGTTACGGATAGGGGCTTTATTCTACTTATATACGCCATTGATTACCGGCGGAGTGAGGGGAGGACGTACGTATTTAATGACGCGTATACGTCGGCGTATTCCTGCACAACGGCGATAAAGTGTTGTGCAGTGGAGGCAGCGCGAATGGCGTCGCCCAAAGCGTTAACGCGCTCAAAGTTGATCGACTGAAAGAAGTCGATCGCTAAAGCGAGATTGTCGGACGCGGTCGGAGGGCAAGTCGCGGGAGAGGGACGAGTCGCGGGGGCGGGACGAATCGCGGAGGAAGGAGTTGTAGCCGTGTTCGTGTACGGCAGCGGTTTTGCCCAGGCCGAGACACTGGGCACCGCCGCCGGAACGAACGCTGGCTTAGCCTGCGACGCAGAGGGTGCCGAGGCTTTGATGTCTGGGCCGGAAGCTCGGAGGCGGTTTTGGCGGGCGACGCGGCGATTTATTTTAGGGGCTCGGGGGCAACCACGGTAATTCGCGGGGTGACCCTGTGTTCGACACAGGACGCAGCTAGGCGGTTCCGTCGCGGTTTTTTGGTCGCGAGCGCAGAGGGCCGTGGCGTGATCGCCCAAACACTTAACACATCGGGGGCGCGCGTGACAGTTACGGGAAGAGTGCCCGTACAATTGACAGTTATGGCACTGGCTAGGAGTGCCTTTTTTATGGGGGGCTTCGACAGCGATACCAGAGAGCCTACAGACGGTCTGTGTGTTAAAGATTTTCTTACCCTCGGGGGTAGGCTGGAGAGCGACTAGAACCATATTATATGGCTCCCTACCGCGACCGGTGTGCATACGGTGCACAGAATTCACTGGTAGGCCTTGTTCTAACAGGTCGGCTTTTACGAGCTCTATATCTAACTCTTTAGGGATTCCGCGTATTACAACGCGGAGTTCGCGCTCCTCCTGGAGCGTATACGTATGGAAACTTATACGCTCCTTACGGAGGTAAGAAGAGAGGGCCCTATGGTCGTCGGGTGTTTGAACCTTAATTTGAATGCCGTTCGCGAGGTTACGGGCATTCGTGAAATTTATATTTTTGGCCTTAAGGGCCAGGCAAACTCGATCCCAAGCTGCCTTCTCCTGAAGGATAACCGGGGGAGGGGTCTGGGTTTTATTTTGTGCCACCGGACGCGGCGACGGAGTGGCACGGGCTGGGGGCGCAACGGGAGTCTGAGGGCGGGGGCGCGACGCGTTCACGGCTTTGCTAATTTTAGCGGCCGCGGGAGCTCGAGACTCCGCGGCACGCTTCTTACCCTTCTGTACCAGGGTGAATCCATCCGTCGATGAGGCGGGGGCGAGGTCGACCTCCATGTCCGAGTCAGAGTCGGAGCACGAGGAGGCGGGTGCAGGCGACCTACGAGCAAGTGTAAGTGTTTTAGAGGGGGCGACGGAGGCCGCGGATGATCGCTCAGCTGAAACGATGGTCACGGCGGACGACGCAGCAGCTTTTCTCGCCAGTATAGGCGACACGGGAGCGGCAGGCACGACAGAGGCTGCGGTGCTCAATGCAGAAGCTCTGCACGCAGGTACAGGCGACGCAGGAGCAGCGAGCGCGGCGGAGTCCTCGAGAGGGCTCGCAGTGTGATTGGCCTTGAAGGCCAGAAACTCCGAGGCGAGCTGTGGGTGGCGAAGTCGGAGGAATTCCGCGAATACAGCGTCCATGATCGCTGAGTACCCAGGTGGGGCGGCCCCGGGTCTTGAAAACACTCGCCTTGCGGCGAGGCCCCAACTTCTCGGACCTGAGCGGTTCTATTGAACACAGGTGGCAATGCGGCGCGATTACTACAGGACAAAGAAAAAGCACAACAAAACAGAAATTACGAAAAGAAACAAAACAAATAAATACTTGCAGGAAACCACTTTGTCGGCAGATGTACCACGAACACAGAAACAACAAAAGGAAACAAAACAAATAAAAACTTCCAGAAAGAGCACTTAGTCGGCAGATGTACCACGAACACAGGCCGCGCGAACAATGGCCGGGCTAACAAAAGCCGGGCGAACAAAGACCGGGCGATCGAGTGGACGATGAGCACGTCCGCACGTGACGGGTGCCTCTATCGGAATGTGATAGCAGACTACTTTATTAACAGACCTGTTTTTTTAGTAGTAATAAATTGAAAAAGTGGACTCGTAAATTTGCACTCCTATTTTTACGATATACTGTAATAAAAATATGTTTGTACAGCAATATGTTTAAAAAAATATATAGTCATTATAGTTTTTCTATTCGTGAATCACGCAACTGCAATAGGTACTTTTTTGCTTTTCTACCCAATTTAATGGAAAATTTTAATAATTTGAGTACAATTAAATTTTGTTTTGTATCATTTACATAAGAAACTTATTCATTTAATTGTTAAAATACTATACTATTTAGCTATATTTTTCTAAGGAGCTAAAAAGAATATAACTTCAGATTTTGACTGCACTCAATTAATATTAAAACACTTACTTGTTCCAGCGTAATACACGGTGTAGTCCAGCTGATGACCCATCATGTCGACCTTCACTCTGTCTACCACCAGTCTCGTGAAGAACAAGTCCCTTTTGTAATAAATCGGTTTTTCATGTTCATGGGAAACGGCACTGTCCATAAGGGGATGTGACCTGTTTGAAATTTATATAAATTTAAAATGATAGAAAGTAAATTACAAACGTATGTTAGTTTGATTAAGGTTTTTATTCGTTTAAATTGCGTTTACGCAGTTACGGCTTTGTTTAGTTATTTCGGAGATTCAGTCTGTATCTGATATAGTACTAGAAATATACACAAGAGGTATGCGGGTCATTTCAATAAATGTGCTTATTTAATTGATTTCAGGAGTCGTACAATCGCCCAAGTTTGAAAACTCAGGTGTAAGAAATAGTCATTTATCATGGCTGCCCTATTTCTCAAATCAAAATGCATGAATCCTATGAGGCACAAATAGGAACGATGTTTATATCAGGAGAGAAACTCGGCACGCCCAACGACCAGTAAACAGTGACGCGTGAGATATCCCAACAAATGTTTTTGCTACTCTTTGTTTTGTTAACAAGATCTTTCATAACAATATCACATCAGCGGTAAAGGTTTCCCATTAAGGAAGCGATGTCAAAGAACAAAAGCTAAAACACGTATTCACAACAATAACGTCGTGTACAGGGTCTGATAACGGGAGGCGACACAAACGTTACAATACCTGCCTCTTCACCTTCAACGTTGACAATAAAATACCTCATTCATTTAATTAAATCTCATATCTCTCGTTATGAATAAAAAATGTTATACTATTTTCAGCAGACTGGTTCAGGTGGAGTGTTAAAATCTCAACGTTTCCACATGAGGATCATGGAAAAGCGGAAAAAAAAATATAATTGAACGCTCTCCGGGTGAGAGGCGTCGGATAATTAACAGGACGTGTCGCCAGATAAAAGTGCCTGTGGATTTCAATGAGCGCGGAATCCTGAAATCGCTGGAGACCTCGTCAGCTACAGAAGCGGGTTCCACGTTTTTTAAGTGACGATTTTCTACTTTGTTTACGTCCGGCGCGCCGGTTACAATAACGACAGACGCGGCTGTTTCGTTCTTTTTACGGATCCGACGACTCGAGAGTTTTTGAAAATAAATTAATTCGGTGCTACCGTTCGCTTTTTTTTTTTAATGAGAATGTGAGACAATAGCTTGTAAATTTCTGTCTGAGCATCGTTGTTGTTCAAATAAAGAAACGATGAAGGAAAAAAGATGAGACGGCTCTGTACTAATTTGTTTTAAGTATGTTTGCCTTCAGTTTTTCAAACTGTTAGAACAATGGGTAATGCAACATATCAATTGTTGTAAAAGTGAACATTGACACCAGAAAAATAAGAACGAAACTGATCTTTTACAAAGTTCGTTATATTATTTTGTTTTTAGATCAAATTTACGGAAAGGATGCTATCGTCAAAATTATAGCACATACATATTTATACATGATATATTTTTTAAATGTTCATTTTGTAAACGTTTAACTCTTAGATATTTGATCTTAAGCTTCTAATGTCTCAACTTTTAATTAGGTCTATAAACTTAATACGAGAACATGTGTTAAGTAATTTTTTGTATAATTTTTATTGGGGTATATAATCCGACGAGCTGAACTGAAAGCATTGCCAAAATCCATAGGCAACATAACGTACATATATTACTCTGTGAAGAAGTGAGGTTAAAGCGTCAATTAATATAAAAAATAAATATTTACAGTCACGTAAGGGTTAGTGTGGACATGTGATGCGTAGAGAGAAAATGCATGTGACTAGGAGATGTATGTATGCACTACCATTTGGTAGTGCAAGATAGAAGGGGAAGAGGACACCGAAGTCGACCGAAGAAGACACGGGTGGAGTGTGTGAATGACGATTTGAGAGAGAGAGGAGTGAGTGCTGAGATGACGGCTGATAGAAGAGAATGGAAGAGAAAAATTAGCTCTGCCGACCCCGCTTAGTGGGATAAGGTAGAAAAAAAGAAGAAGATATAACAGCTTCGAATTAGGATTTATATTATGTCTAACAGGAATACAATCACACTGTACTAGATTAAACCTCAATCCCAAACAAAAAATGTCTTTGGTAAAAATACGAATCCCGATTGAGAAAATGAATTCCTAGATCCCAGTAGTCAGAAGAATCAGTAAACGAAAGTACGAATTAATTATAGAACACCCTATATTTTTTCAAATTGTAATGGATGCACCATAGAAATACACAAGACTGTGTACAGTAAAAACCGATGTAAGCTGGCAATAATTATATTGACAAACAAAAGATTTTTAATATATTGTTTTAAATATTATTAATTTGAAATATAAGCTTAATTAATTAAATTCTAATTTAATATACCGAATATATCTTAATTCGTTATCAACTTTTAGGCTTACCGAATAAAATTAAGGACTGTGTCTGGCAAAGATGCCGTATCATTCACACAAGTCCCCGGTCTAGGTTCCGGTACTTTGCTGGTGATGACCGGAAGCCAAGCAGAGCTGGAGGAAGCCTGCTCTTTGAATTTCCCTTCGAAAGCCTTCTGAATATCTCCGATAGTGAAGGTGCAAATCGCAGATCCCATGAGACCAGTTGAAGCTGTTGTGAAAACACCATAGAATTTGCTATCGTCGCCGGGAATTTTGTAAATGCTCTCTGTAACAAAAAAAGTAAGTGGAATAACAATGTATTTTTTTTATAGTTAGAATAGCATAACTATTTCTTGCAACATCACAATTAAATGAACAAAAATGGACGCTTAAAATAATGTAAAAGTTACTTACAACGAACGATTTACTAGCAGTTGAGAATTAGTGAGAAATCAAAAAAATATTATTTTGATGCATAATAAAAATGTACTAAATAATATTGATCGACTGAATTTCGACTTAATTGTTAATTTATAATTAGTAATTATATTTCTATGCTTGTGCTAATATAATTTAATATTAACTCGTTGTTGGGTACTAGATTTACATAACAGTTATTAATTGATTTTCTTAGTTTTAATAATTAATAAAAAATATAAATTTCCTTAATTTTGTTTGTTTCATCTTTTCAAACAACCAAAACTACTAACATTTGAATTTCGTCATTATTTTTTTATTTCATCCTAAAAATCTGCCCTCCACTTTGAAGTTTAGATATAATTGATAAGCAACCGCTATGCGGTTATATGCGGTATATATATTCTGGATAAGGAGCTCATATATCCAACATACATATTATTATGTATCATCATTCATCATCATCATCATTATCCTGCCTTTCTCCCAGTCACCTGGGGTCAGCGCAACATGTTTTCTCCTTCCATACTCTTCTATCATATACCATTTCTTCGCTCACTCCCTCTTACCCATATCGTCTTTCACACAATCTATCCATTTCTTCTTAGGTCTACCTCTTCCTCTATATCCTTCCACATTATGTATGTAACAATAAATTTATGGTGAAATTTTTTTGAATGTTTTTCTGTTTTTTTCCTTTCACTCTAGTGAAATCGCTTAACCATCTACGGTTAAGCGATTTCAAATCTTGTGTTGTGACTGTTTCCTATGTAGCATCACTAATAACTGTCGTAACCAACTTTGAGACATGAGGTCAAAGTCTCAATTAGATTGGGCTTTACAGGTGATACCATTTAAACGGGTACTTACGTTGATTTCTTGGCGAAAATAAGCAAAACAGTCACACCTACTCGTAGGGGCTTATATATAAAATGCCCAGTAAAATTCTTGATAGATGTTTTGCAATCAGCAACAAATAAATCAGCCGCTTTACGGACATGTAAATAACGCGGAGCAAATAGCGAACACTTGAATACCTATTAGATTCTCATGAGTTATGCAATACAGGTAGTGAGGGTGCGTGAAAAACCGTGCATCGGTCCAATGGCTGACGTAAATATTGTATGAGAAAGTCTGGCACGAGAGAGAGGCTAGACTTCGGCTACATGAGTTCTGAAGCCGAATAGTACTCAGACACGTCGTGATATGCTTGCAAAATAAATAAGCGTAGTTTATATTTGCAATGTTCATTTTGAATTTTATGTAATTCACAATAAAGCATGTTTAGCTGCTATAGTTTGGTTGGTTAACAATAGTGATTCTTTATTTTCTACATGTACATATGTATGGTATATTCACTATTATGATCGGATAAGTTTGAAAGTAGTCAAAATTACTAATTTCACACAGTCATATCTAATTGTTTAAGACCATCGAAAGATGTAATTTTTTTTTATTCCTACCTATGCTGATAGCTTTAAAAAGTGTAAGAAATAAGGCCATACTTATCAAAAACTTCAATATATTTCTACAGAAAGATTTAAATGGCTTAGATTACTTAAGATCTCATACACATATCAAAGAACAAATATTTTTCAATAATTCGAAAACTATAAAGTTATTCACAAAATATTTTAATAATATCAATCAATAATAATTTCAAAATGGTATAAGTAGACTATTTCAGTCAGTAAACTATTGACAAATAGAACACAAAATTAATTAATGAAAATAACCGTACCTCACGTTTTCATAGGTTCAACTTTTGTGAGCTCTCAATATATGCATAGTGGATGCCTAGCGCGATTGCAATCCTTGATTCAAATCACAAATATATAAAAAGTAAATTCAAATGGTTTTGCATACCCAGTCTTAACAACTGGCTAACAACATTGTTGTTTTGAGACGAGAACCTAGGTTCCACGTACAGTTGATTTTTTGTTCGATGACATTAAAGGCGAAACAAAAAAAAACTGTTCCTTTTTTATATCGGAATTTATATTGTAATAGTTGGAAATAAAGGTCGCTACTTCCTCTCTTTGCTATTGGGAATTGCTAAAATACACTCTGTGAATGGATATGTAGATAAATAACTTAGGTATACGGACAGTATCAATTCGTAAACTTACGTATTTCATTAAAATAAAATGGAAATTCTCCGGGTATGCTGCAGTTTAGTCTGGCTTTCAAGTACGTTGCCCAGTTTTGGCTCAAAATGTTCTTGCCTCCTGTGTCCCTCTTACAGACTCTGGCCACCCTCGAATACACAGCTTTGCCGCAATTAATGTACTCTACAGCCGTTTCGCGATAGAAAAATAGAACGTATTCACCAACATCAAACGATCCAACGAAGTTAGGCTCTGAAACAAAAATGGGTTTTAAGCAAAGTTGTCTAATAATTTTAAAATTTAGATATTAATAATATTCGCTCCCGCGCCCTCATTATCTATTTATTTCCAACAATAAATGACATGTATTAAGGTGAATTATGCGTGAAAATTATAATAAAACCTTACCATATTACGTGATATATTTAATTATGTACATTGATGTTACTGAACCAACTTTACCGTTCCCACAATCATAGTTAATACGGTGGTATCAAATTGCTGTTATTTTATATGATGTGCAATAAATATTAAATGAAGCCGTGGGTGACTATTGTAATACAGAGAAGGTCGGATGCTCGCATTAATAAGTGCTTATTTGTTGGTGACATAATGAAATTGCCACGTGTTTGGGATTACAGAATACGCACGCACGACGCACGCCAGATATCTTAATTATCTAGTAAGTACCTATGCACAGATGAATAGCGAAGCAGTAAAGCATTGGAAATATTAAAATTTATACATCAATAAATTCAAGTCGGTTGTAATTAATAGTGCCGATAAGCTAATTTATGAGTATTACGTTGAATGCGGAATTATCGTATAGGAAATTTTCATTTGGTTTTTAAATTGCTAGAAAGAGATCAATTTGTAATATTTTTATGTGCTGGTTATTTTATTGAATGATCCTTCTGAAACAAATAACAAAATAGCATTTTTAAATATGCATCTGTTTAAAAACTATAACACATACGTAATATTACATTTGAACAACTAATACATAAGTTAATATTAACATCGATTTCTAATTGGTAGGTTATTGGTATATGGGTGAGTTTAGTAGCCCTAATGAATTGACTATTAAACTAAATTAACCTGTTAGTGTGCCATTTATAACGATAGCAATAAAGAATATTATCCATGTATTTGCAGTTTTATTGAGACAGAATGATCTGGAAAATTGTACCGACTTTTTTGGATTTATAGTAATCCCAAAATTCGGGGTAAGTAATAGCAGTTTAATTGCTTCAAAATTATTGCTTCGGCTTGGTTGTATCTCTGGCAATTCTAATGTCCATAAACGACAGTCCCGGTCACCTAAATATTTAAAAAAAACATTTTTGCTTATAGTAACGTTAATGTGGAAACTACCCATCGGGCGGAAAATGCATGGGAGACGTTACTGGCCGCAAAGTCATGAGTTGGACCTTATGTCTGCGTTAGAAGGCAGTATAAAGTAAAGTTAAATTTTTCTTATTCCCCTTGAAGCGTCAAATAGCATTAAGTAGTTTTTATTTTATTGTCCGTTCGCAGTGAATAACGGACCTCAAAATTAAAATTAGTTTAAGCCACGGAACATTGCGTTGTTTGGATCTAATTTTTAACAAACATGTTATTAGGAAAATCCTTAAGCATTTTGTTCAATAGATCTTTAGAAAATATACTGTGTCAAATCGACAGACAAACGGCAGAGCGATCTCATTTCTAATATACGTATGTGTTTTTTTTTTTTATTGCCCTTGTAGGCAGACGAGCATACGGCCCACCTGATGGTGAGTGGTTACCGTCGCCCATGGACTTCAGCAATGCCAGGGGCAGAGCCAAGCCGCTGCCTACCGCTTAATACTCTCCACAAGCCTCGTTTGAAGAAGGACATGTCATAGCGCGCGGGAAACACCGTGGAGGGGAGCTCATTCCATAGCAGGATGGTACGTGGCAAAAAAGATCTCTGGAAACGCACTGTGGATGACCGCAGTGGCTCCAGGTAGTATGGATGAACTCTACTCCGGTGGCGGGCGGTGCGATGGTAAAAACGAGATGCCGGTATCATCTCGAACAATTCCTCAGAGCACGTGTATAATATTTGTATAATAATTTTAATAAAGCAAGCGAAGTGTATGAACTTTTTCTTTTCCCAAGTCAAAGAACGCATACCTATTGTTAAAAAAAAGTAGTATAAAATAAACTCTTCCTTTGAATTATATTTTAATTTGAACGATATATGAAAGTGAATTTCTGTAGCTTTGTAATTCTGTAATCCAATTAGGTCGACTACGGGTCATTCCCGTTTCGTTCGTAATCTAATTTGCCTTTGAAAAACCAAATAAATTTCAATTGTTTTTGTGGTTTATCCTAAACATACTTGTCTTAATTTCTCAAATAAAATTGTATTTCCTAACTTTTGATTTCGTTTATCTGATTCATTTCAATTTTATTTCATTGCACTAAGCAAGTTCTTTTTTGATGTCTTCGGCTTACGCGAGGCATATGTATTTTTTTTTATTTATGGCTTAGATGGGTGGACGAGCTCAGAGCCCACCTGGTGTTAAGTGGTTACTGGAGCCCATAGACATAGATGTCTTGTAGGCAACGTAAATGCGCCACCCACTTCGAGATATAAGTTCTAAGATCTCAGTATAGTTACAACGGCAACCCCACCCTTCGAACCGAAACGCATTACTGCTTCACGGCGGAAATAGGCGGGGTGGTGGTACCTACCCGTGCGGACTCCCAAGAGGACCTACCACCAGGGATAAATATTATGATATAAATGATAATTAAAATTACTTTTATGGTTTATATCTGAGTAAAAATAATATGAAAAAATACTGTACAGTCGTCCTACAGACGTAACGTGGCTACGAAAGTAAAGTACTCGAAACGTTACGAAACTCGACGCTTGAAGTCGTCGTGGCCTAAGGGATAAGACGTCCGGTGCATTCGTGTTGAGCGATGCACCGATGTTCGAATCTCAGGCGGGTACCAATTTTTCTAATGAATTACGTACTCAACAAATGTTCACGATTGACTTCCATGATGAAGGAATAACATCGTGTAATAAAAGTGAAACCCGCTAAATTATAAGTTGCGTAATTACTGGTGGTAGGACCTCTTGTGAGTCCGCGCGGGTGGGTACCACCGCCCTGCCTATTTCTGCCGTGAAGAATGCGTTTCGGTTTTTAGGGTGGGGCAGCCGTTGTAACTATACTGAGATCTTAGAATTTATATCTCAAGGTGGGTGGCGCATTTACGTTGTAGATGTCCATGGGCTCCAGTAACCACTTAACACCAGTAAGGCTGTGAGCTCGTCCACCCATCTAAGCAATAATAAAAAACGTTAGAAATAATTTAATGACAGTAATAAACATGGGATTAAATCGTAAAAGTGGCTTAAATTATTATTTTTGCTTGTGTTATTTATTTAACAATATCAAAATACTAGTCAACAATTCTCGTCTATTTTCCCAAACACGACTATTCTGCGAGAATTGAATCTATAAATGTACATTTGTACTAATGATTACGGGCCGAGCTTTTGGATGCTCACTGATTGTTCAATGCAATGAATGGATTAATAGTGATATCAATCACGTTACAATGAGCTTGATTACACGTATTGATGGGTCAGTGAAATCGTAATTGCAACACTATTATAGTGGCGTAATATGATTTTGTAGAGTGGGTGCATTTTAATAAAATTCGAGCAAAAGAGGGTTTCTAATCAATGCGTGTTTGTTTTTATTGCTCAGATGGGCGGACAAGCTCACGGCCCACCTTGTGTTAAGTGGTTACTGGAGCCCATAGAAATCTACAACGTAAATGCGCCTCCCACCTTCAGATATCAGTTCTAAGGTCTCAGTATAGTTATAACGGCTGCTTCACCCTTTAAACCGAAACGCATTACTGCTTCACGGCAGAAATAGGCAGGGTAGTGGTACCTACCCGTGCGGACTTACAAGAGGTCCTACCTCCGATCAGTAAGAGAGAGAGAGAGCGCTGCTTGTAGAGAGCGCTGCTATCGGTTTTCTGCCGAATCCCTTAGTTGTCTTGTATGATACCCCAGAAAGATAAAGGTTGATGTTATTTTATACGGCTTTCTATCGTACGTGATTTATACTTTGACAAAAAAACCTCTGAAGATCTAACAACAACTTTCCCAAATTTCAAGTTCATGAGAAAAACGTTGTGCGAACGCATACACTAGGGCTATACCTACATATGTACATACTTAACGATCTAACTCATATTAACATAACTTCCCAACAAATCAATTGTTCTTATAAAATTACAATTAGTTCGCTGGAAAATTTTGGAACTTCCTCGAAGTACATAAATACGTAGTTGGTAAAGAATATTCTCGAAACTAAAACTAAACAAAACAGCTGACGAGACTTTATACTCACTGTCGAGCCACTTCGAGTCGTATTTCAGAGTTCTCTTGAAGGAAAACTCTTGTCGTCCCGTCGTCAAGTTATGCAAATCCGTTCTGAAGATCACCGTATCGGCTTTGGTGAATTCGGCGTTAGTTCCCGAGTACAGTGCGGGCAGGTTGCCAGGGTTGCCCTTCTCCACCCACAAAGCAGTAGAGTTGTCCGCTGGATCATACGGGCATTTTGCAACCCCCATCCCTATGCCCGGCACGTACTCGTAACGAGGCAGATGCGTCAAGTTCGACTGCAACAAAACAAGACATTATCAAAATCTCTATATATAAAAACTAGCGGCCCGCTCCGGCTCCGCTCGGGTCTTTAACAAAAACTTCAACGATATTTGACGTTGTTTTATTTATTTAAATAAAATAACGCTTATTGCAGTATAACTAAAATAGTTAGACATATGCTGTTACGACACTTTTTGTAAATAATAATGTGTTCTACAAAGTCGTAGTACATTATTTTATTCTATCATCAATAGTTTTCGCAGGGCACGCGATGTAAAGAATATTTTAGGTATTTTTTTATACCTTGGGTTATATTATTGGGGTTTTAGTAAGGATCCCTAACTTTTTTCAAAAAGATTAGAGCCTATGTCACTCGGGAATAGTGTAGCTTCCAAACAGTGAAAGGATTTTTCAAATCGGTTCAGTAGTTTCGGAGTCTATTCAATACAAGCAAACAAACAAATCATTCCTCTTTATAATAGTAGTATATAAGTAGATGAATTGCTGTTCGTTAGTCTCGCTAAAACTCGAGAACGGCTGAACCGATTTGGCTAACTTTGGTCTTGAATTATTTGTGAAACTCCAGAGAAGGTTTAAAAGGTAGATAAATATGAAAGTGCTCTGAATTAAATAAAAATAACAATTTTGTTTTTCCTTTGATGTGTTTAAGTTTATTTTATACAAAATTTTAGGTCTTTTATTTATCGATTGAGGCACTGCGAAGTCTGTCGGGTCAGCTAGTACCTAAATAAATTTTGCTAAGTCAATTAGTCCATACAGTGGCCTAAAGCTACCTGCGTTCGCTTTAATCAAATAACCACAATATTTATTTAGCGTGTGGTTACAAGTTAAATTTCAGCTAATGCATTCTCTGCAGCGTTTTCATAGACATGATATTCGTAACAGCACGAAATTAATTTCCGAGGGGTGCATTAATATCGTATATGGGAATTTTAGACGCACAAAGCTTTTCGATTTCAAGGGCCATTTATCAAAAGTTTTTTTTTTCTTTTTCGGTAAAACATAAAACGCTACGACTGAATTTATGCATTTCAAAGTCAGTAACAGCAAAATGGCCACCCGGTCCAACGCCCCGCTACTCAAAAACACATCTGCCATTAATTTCTCAAAAAAATTTATGTTCGTTTCACATCGAACGCCATTTATTAACTGAAACTTATTTATTATTTTGAGGCGGTACGAAATTTTTTTTCGAAGTCGTTCGAAGAATCCGTCTATTAGTATAATGCGATGGGTGGCGGTAGCGATCTCAAAATTATCATAAAATTACTAAATGTAGCATAAATGTGGGGTGGGCAGCGTCGCTCGTCCTGGTGGATTGAGACTTTATGTAAATTTTAACGATGCCGCGACCATCGGTGGCACCTGTGACCGGAATCTCCCCTCGGAAACCCGCGGCACCTGTCGAAAACCTATGTCGTTTTTATTTCAATAAGCCGAGGATTAAATTAGGCATGCGAAGACGTGCCCGCATCTTACACCCTTGATCCGGCCACTTATTTTTCTAAGAATAAGTTAGAGCAACAAAATAATGTTGCTGATATTTAAAAAAATAATACTAATTTGGTATTTTTTTATACGCTTACAGGAAATGTTGTCAATAAATTAATGAAAATCTGTTGTAGGTATAAAGGAAAGTTGTTTCAATAAACACCTTTTAGTCTTTGATCCCTGTAGACCTTCGTCGGAGGAGTCTTAACGGAAATTGCTTTAAGAGCCATTAACAGTGAAATTTAAAATATTAAGTACTCATTATTAAGAAACGGTTAGATTTCGCCAGGTGTTTGTAAACAATCAAAATAAATAAGACAAAAACATTAACTCGATCAAAAGACTGTTTGATGTTATTCGTGTGAAATATATGTACATATAGCTTAATATAGAGGAATCTTACCAAAAATTATAACAAACAGAGTTACTTACTTTTTATTGGTGGTAGGACCTCTTGTGAGTCCGCACGGGTAGGTACCACCACCCCGCCTATTTCTGCCGTGAAGCAGTAATGCGTTTCGGTTTGAAGGGTGGGGCAGCCGTTGTAACTATACTGAGACCTTAGAACTTATATCTCGAGGTGGGTGGCGCATTTACGTTGTAAATGTCTATGGGCTCCAGTAACCACTTAACACCAGGTGGGCTGTGAGCTCGTCCACCCATCTAAGCAATAAATAAATAAAAAAGTAAATTTTTAATGTTGTTTATTCTATTTAACAGCGTTGGTGTTACAATACATTATTTTTCCCGGGGCTCAGTTCCTAAGTCCATAATAAACAAGTAAATGGAGTGAACGGAAGAACTCCGGGCCCTTCCCTTCGAATAAGAAAGTTTGTCTTCGGACCCGCAAGCGTCCCTCATTAGGCCTACGCTTTTGTTTGTTTGCCAAATTAGCATCTAGAAAGCTTTTCATTGACAGAATGAACGTCCGTCCGTTGACATAACGATATGATTCAAAAGTTCTCTTGTTGTGAGATTTAAGCTTTCAAAGCGTGGTCGAGTTTAACTTATTAATTTCAGAAGTTCTGTAAAGAGGCTTTCAGATATTTTCGATTTCAATTTCGTTGTTACGTTAGTATTAAAGCTACATGAAAAGAATATACCTAATAGTATGTTATTATACTTTTATATTTATATTGTTTTGAACTCAACACTAACTTACTAACACTTTACAACTACTACTTGCTACTTACAACACTTACTAACTTATTTTACTTCGCTATTAAATTATTTGTTCATTAATCATATAAGTAGAACTTCAATTTACAATTATAGTTATAATTAAATTATATGATCAATTACTTATTTGATAAAAATTTTTGGGAATTATTTATGGAACAGATATTTTTAAATAGATTACGGGTGAAATATCCTGCGGATTAATATGTGGTTTGATAGATTTTATTACATATTAAACAGTCACATTAACAGGAATCGTATTACAAAAGTATAAAAGTGGATGTTTTACAATAGACTGACAATTTGAATTTTCTGAACTTGCATACGTGTTGGATGTTTTTAAATTATCTAAGTCCAGATATTATCCAAGTCGGATGTTTTGAAATACACCTTGAATAACATTTCGAGTTTACGATAATACAAAATGAAACAACCCAAAATTTTGTGAAAGCGAAATCGTTACTTTGGTATCGCTAAAGTTTATAACACGCTTTTCTAAGCTTTACATTCGGCTGTAAAAACATATTATGAGTACCGTGCACCTGCACACATGGGTCGTATGATGTACTACAATGGTTTCCCGATACATTGTGCATAGCTGTTTTACATACGTAATACGTACTGTTGAAGTTTCGAGACATTTCGAACTTGCAAGTTCTGCACTCACTTCGAATATTTGATAAGAATATTCGTGATAGAGAACTTTAAGGCGAGTAGTGCGTTTCGAAGTTAACGTTTGTACTTCACTCACGTTTAATAACTTATGCGATTAATAGATATATACGAACAATAAAAAAAAGAAAAAAATATATAACTTTTTTTTTATTTTTGCGTAATATATAGTGTACGCATTCACAGCGCATCTGTTATTAATTTAGAAACAGATAATCATCATAACTTGAAGGCCTTTACCCACTTTGAGGTATGAGGTATAATTATCTCAATTTTATAACTATACTGAGACCTTAGAACTTATATCTCAGGGTGGGTGGCGCATTTACATTGTAGATGTCTATGGGTTCCAGTAACCACTTAACATCGGGTGGGCTGTGAGCTCGTCCATCCATCTAAGCAATAAATAAATTTTAACGCCGTGGCACCCGTTTACGGATACCACGGATACTGGTCGAAAGGAATAACAGAACGGGTTATGTCGAATTGTATAACACTTGCCCCAATCCTTAAAGTGGAACTCAAGGAAAACTCAAGAAAAAGTCAGGATGAAAACAAAAGGTTTGTTTGCTTGTAACTCCAAATGCAGCAAATCTTTATTAACAACTTCACATTGAATATAATTAACCTCGAAACAAGTTCGTACGCCTAATCAGTGTTATAAACAGTCATATGTATTTTAATGGAGTGTCAACAAACTAAACTGAACTTTCACAATGAATTCTTAGTTACAATGTAAGTAATAAGTTACGACGTATATTAGGAAACTTGTCTTTGTCACTATGTATCGCATAAGAGTAACTTTCAAACGCACAAGGGATCTCAAATTGTACAAGATAGTGGGGAGGTTCGTAAAGTTTTGACAACCACGTCACTATCAGTTAATAACCTGTGGGGATGATCTGAATTAGAAACTACGTAGATATTTACTTTGTATTCAAGTAGTTTAGGTGGCTGTGTGGTATGTGTATTACGGATACATAATTTGGAAACTATTGTGTTGATAATCAGTATTTCTAGTGAATTGTAGATAAAGCAATATGTATCGGTGGTATTGATAATTGATTATTATTGTATTAATGGCTAGTAGTCTGCATGGCTATTTCAAAATGTGGTTTTGTAGTGATAACCTTCGCGAATGGAAGAAATATACGAAAACTGCGCTACCAATAATTAAAAAAAAAAAGATGTGTGGTGTTGTGGGACACCAGATAAGAACGAAGTTCCTTATTATGAAAATATTAATTTTAAGTTATATTCGAGATATAAAGAAAATAAAACTGGAGGTTTCGCAACAACCCACGGTCATTCGGTAACGTGCGAACTTATTGTGGTACACTTCATTCACGGTTGTTTGCATAAGAGTTAGTGTATTGCGCAAACGAACGCTCTGAGATCGTGGTCAATGAATGATAAAAAAATATGTTAATTTTTGTACGTTATTACAAAGTTAAGTCGTACACTGTGTGCATTATTAATAAAAATCTTACGTTACGGACGTTTTTTTCCAGTTAGGGTACCCCTCCGCATCGTCCCATAATAAGGGACTTCGTCCAAAAAAAAAAAAAACTTGCAGTTACCAATTTCCCGGGTATCATTGTTTCAATAGATGAAGAATACTCGCTAATTTTTGCTATGTAGTCATTCATACACTTTTCAAGAAAAGCCAGACAAGATTCGAACTTATCATGTATGAACGCACACATAATACGAACCAAGTGAAAAACTTGTGCTGTATGCAAGTTTAAAGTGACCTAGAATACCTCAGTATTCCTGCAGTGTAAACTTTACACGTTTATTTCTATTTAAAGCATACGAAATGAGCTCTGTGCATGCAAGTGATACGTCTCTCTTCAAACTTGCTTACTGTAGTTGGGTACATAACTTTATGAATGCTCCCAGTTTGTGTACGAGAAGAAATAGTCGAAGGTAAACTTTACATGCGCTGGTTTGTTTTACAGATTCTATTTACTAAAACATGCAGTTTGTGTTGCGAACGTTTAATATCAGTGATTTCGCGAGAACTGTGACTTTTGATGTCAGATTTACAATTATAGAGTTTCAATGTGAATCCTAGAATAAGCTTTGTGACTTCTGTTAGGGCTATAACAAAAAAAAAGCAATGAAATTTTTTTTCGTAGCATTGGTTTAAATTTCGAAATATACTTGATAGATTTACTACTGGATATATTACTGGTGGTAGGACCTCTTGTGAGTCCGCGCGGGTGGGTACCACCACCCTGCCTATTTCTGCCGTGAAGCAGTAATGCGTTTCGGTTTGAAGGGTGGGGCAGCCGTTGTAACTATACTCGAGACCTTAGAACTTATATCTCAAGGTGGGTGGCGCATTTACGTTGTGGATATCTATGGGCTCCAGTAACCACTTAACACCAGGTGGGCTGTGAGCTCGTACACCCATATAAGCAATAAAAAAAAAATTGTGTGAATGGTAGTTTTGTCTACGTTTTTTCCAGATCCTTGCTTATTTTCATACTTAGCGAAATAAACCGTAGTTTTTTGGTTCTTATCTTAGCTACAGAACATCTAGTAACCCTGCATTGGGTTCAAACATCCTGTTCATTACTGCCATCAAGCATTCCTAATTTTTAATTTCATTTAATTATACCTCAATCAAAGTAATTGGGACTTCTCTCTCTTAATGTCTCAAGACAGGCATTTTATAGGCACTCATCAGTTCATAAAAAAACATTTTGAAATCGAGGCAGGTGCGTTTTCAGAATTCAATTTTTTTAAGTATGGACAATGAAAGTAGATAGCCATTGTATGCGATCGCAAACTCTTTGCAATATCGGCTCCTAATTCAGAACGGAACAATCGTTGCACCTGTGCGCTGTAGTATAGCGGTTTGTGCTGAAATATTGCTTCAGATTTCAAATATACAAATGGTTAGGATTTATCATTGATGACCACGTTTGTGCTAATGCTTGTTTTGTTTGAGCTGAATTGCAGGTGCCGGTGTAAGTTTGTGTATTACTATTCGTCGTTCTACATAACATCTGCCCACACAGCAATGATACTCATGAGTTCACGGCCAATTTTAACTTAAGTCCGTAGATATCGCAACGGTAATGCCGCACATCATGAAATATGACGTGGTAGTTTCTTACTGGTGGTAGGACCTCTTGTGAGTCCGCACGGGTAGGTACCACCACCCCGCCTATTTCTGCCGTGAAGCAGTAATGCGTTTCGGTTTGAAGGGTGGGGTAGCCGTTGTAACTATACTGAGACCTTAGAACTTATATCTCAAGGTGGGTGGCGCATTTACATTGTAGATGTCTATGGACTCCAGTAACCACTTAACACCAGGTGGGCTGTGAGCTCGTCCTCGAATTCTAAGCAATAAAAAAAAAAGTCTAAATTTGAATGTAAACCGGACTAACTGAAATGTTAAAATGACGATCACGATCGCTCTGACATAAGTAATGCTATAAAGAAAGTATACTTAAGGCTCAGTGCGCTCAGTGCGAGTTTTTTAACGTTCTCGATAGCGTAAAAGTTAAATCATATTTGTATGGATTTGGAACGTTTGCTTACGTTTGCCGCTAGGGGCGCTGTTCCAACTGCACACAAATTTGAGTTACTTTTACGCTATCGAGAACCTCAAAAAACTCACACTAAGCACACAGATGATCAAAGATAGAGAGTGTTCGATTATTATTACTTTCTTCGACATCGGATTAATTTCGCGTTTTGTTACCTGTCATAATATTGTTTTCGATACTTCGAATACTCCACAGTTTTCTGTCTACTCCATAGGATTTTTAATTACTCTTCTATTATCGATCAGAAAATGGACACATTAGATTTCTTCATACCCGTAATATTTGGTCATGTTAATTAATAAGTCCCGGAACATTTACTAATCTGTTTTAGGATTCATATTATCCCAACGTTAGGCGTTGAAGCGACCGGTGGATTCATGTTGTGTTGTCAACTTTCGGTAACCACTTAACTCTCTTCTGCTCAAAGGTAAATAAATAACTGGTGGTAGGACCTCTTGTAAGTCCGCACGGGTAGGTACCACCACCCTGCCTATTTCTGCTGTGAAGCAGTAATACGTTTCGGTTTGAAGGGTGGGCAGCCGTTTTAACTATACTGAGATCTTAGAACTTATATTTCAAGGTGGGTGGCGCATTTACTTTGTAGATGACCATGGGCTCCAGTAACTACTTAAAATCAGGTGGGCTGTGAGCTCGTCCAACCATCTAAGATATCAAAAAAAATTAATAATAATAAAGGTATCTTTGTTGAAAATAATTCTATTGGAATTCGTATAATTTCCAAACACGAAAGTGATACTTTATCAGGTTAAAGCTTTCGACGAACTTTATTTTATTGATCTTTACACCGTTCATCGAATTACGAAAGTTTCAAAGTCACCAGAAACACAACTGTCATACAAGTAATGATATTGAATTACGTTAAGCTAAATACGAAAATAATAAATAAATTAGTAGAACTAAAGGTCCCGCAGTAGTCGAAATTCGACTATAATTAATTGGAATTGTAAGCTTGTACACTATTATGATTGTATTTTATACTTCTATAATCACATATTTTGCCAAGGCTACTCTATAAAAAAATATTAATAAAGACAAACAATATTTAATATATTCTCAATTTGACCACAGACGTCAAGAACAAAAGTTTGACAATAAATAGTATGCATGCGTGTGTGCGTCAAATACACGGTATGTAGTGTGTGTAATGTTTTCTTTGTTAATTTAATGTATCTTTTATGCATTATTTAAAAAAATATTAGCATTGTGCACTTCTTCTCTATATTCTCTATAAGTGTGGAAAATTTCATACTCCTCCGTCCGCGCAATTTTTGTTTCAAAGTTTTTGCTTCACGTATTAATATATAGATAAAAAAAAAGTGTTACCTTTTCTTGAAGTGAAATTTTTAAAATACGTCATATTATACTTCGCGCTTCAAGATACGGCTTTTAAAAAATTCACCGCTACTATCGCGAGCACAACTAAAATGCATTCAGTATGAAATTTTACGATACGAACATCGCCTCGTACAGCCGAGCGCAAAAATGGTTATGCGGCGTCCCTGCATGAACGCTGTATTGCATAGATTATAAAGTGATTTTCCGAAGTGCATTTCGCAATACAAAATGAGATAAATTCGCGGCTGTTCACGGATCAACTATGTATGTGGTTTATGATGAAAATTAATCTTGTTGTGTCGAGAATGTTCAATGAAAATTTAACGGACGGCTTTTGAATTAGTTATAATCAGAGCGAACGTTTTATTTCAAAGGACTCATTTAAAGACTCATTTAAAATGAAGTCAACATAAAAAAAAATAAAAAAAAACGTGGCGGTACTAATTGATGGTATCCTTCAAAAGGTAAATAGCGAAAACTTAAGGACCCTGGAGGTAAATAAAACGGTTGACTTACGAAAGGAAATATTTGCCTAAAGGGATCAAAGTCAAACAACTTTTGAGATCAATGTGAACTTCCCGTTGACTACTTTCCAAGGTACGAATCTAAAAAAACATGTACAAAATCGTTTAAAAAAATTCCACGGACGATGCTAATTTTGACATTATTAAATTTATTAATACACCAGCAATAAAGGTTATCGTTTTATTTCGTTATTTAATTTCGTTTAAGTGATCATGGCTATCCGATCCTTTAAACCGAAAAACATGATTGCTTCTGGGCAAAAATGGACAGGATTTTAAAACATTTAACAAGGCAATAAACAGAAAAAAAAGTATTTTTGGAAATGACGCTGTAGCTTGTGACGGCTCTATTAAAGTGTGCTTTACAATAAGCAAGAGATAGTTTGGTCTATTTTTCCCGCAATATTTCGCACATTACTACACTTTTTTACTGTCGATAGTTAGAAAAATTTCAAGGTTCTCCATAACCAAACATAGACAAAGCAACAAAAATGTTGCCAGAAGTCTCAATTGGATTGAGACCTTTTTTCAACCTTTCCCACCCTTTAAACTAGAAGGCATCAATCGTTCTTCGTGGCTTGCATTACCAGGATGGACAGATGACTATCTAGATTCACAATACGCTCTGTCGTAAGCAATGAGAAACAAAACATAAAATGACCGGAAAGTCTTATTTTAATAAATAAACCTTAAACTATATAATATAATCACATTATTTATTTATTTCATTTTTGTTTACAGTCTTATTTACTTTTACTGCGATCTCGTTAAAATAATGAAAGAAATGAGAAGGGAATGAAAAACAGGTGCCGTTTGTTACCTGTCCCCTCTGCAGTACTGCGATTTGTACTTAATAGGAGATTTAAAACGCATTCCATCTGTCTTGTTCGAATAAAAATGCTTATAGCCGCCTTTATCGATTGTCCTCGTTTAAATTTGGAATGCTGAATCGATTTTTCGTAGCGGTGCTTAATGAATTGGAAAACACCTACGAGTAATTTTGAATAATACTCCAGTACGCAATTTCACGGCTTCAGTGCTAAGCCTATTTGACTTTAAAATTCCACATACACAATACACAATACAAAGGAAAAATCACTTTATTGATGGCAATGCTAAGGGCGTTATTGTTAATAGTATGTATTTGTATTAACGTAGCTTGATAGTCATATTATCGGTACACTCTAGTGGTAGGCAGCGGCTTGGCTCTGCCCCTGGATTTGTTGTCATCCATTGGCGACGGTAACCACTCACCACCCGGTGAGCCGTATCCTCGTCTGCCTACAAAGGCAATAAAAAAATTGTTTAAAAATTAGTAACCTAAAAGAAATTGTAACGTTTATTATTATTTCGATAACAAAACACTGGGGCACACCAATCATCCGCAGTACAAATAGAAACAAGCGCGTCATTTGTTTCCCATTGGCGTTCAATCGCGTGCGGCCATTTATAACGGAATAGATATAAATTGGCGGTTGCAGCAAATATGGATCGTTCGGTTAGTTCTGCACCGGCTCGATGCGCCCGCCGCATGTACCGTGGGTCCTATCAATTCCATACATGTGATTTCACTCAATTTTTGAAACTGACGGGCCTCAACCACCGGCCGCAGAGACGCATTACGCTAGAACCGAGGGAGAATATCACATGAATCATTCGCAAGAAGGATATAATATATCGCCTGATTTCTGATTTAGGGTTTCGGTCAAATGACTTGGTGATTTAAAAACGATATATGTTTTGCACAATACACCGACATATTAACAGATTGATCAAGTTTACGGCCAACTTCAATTGTAGTCTATAGATATCGCAACGGTAATGCCGCACATCTTGAAATATGACGTAGTAGTCTAAATTCGAATGTAAACCGGACTAACTATAATGTTTTTCGAATTGTGACCGGTTCATTTGTGAATCAAATGTGTTAAGTGAAAATCTTCGTTGCTTGTTATTTCTAAATTATTTTTTACTACGTTTAAAGCGAACCTTGTCCTTATTGTTTTTTTTATAAGCCTCCTTGAATGAAAGCGTATAAATAGTTAATTCATAAAATATATATTTCATTGATACGTCGTAATCTGTAAAAAAAATACGCTTTTGTTTTTATATTCACCGATTCGATTTGACTGTACGAAATTTGCATTTTAGTTCAAATTATCAAAACGGTCTGCGCGAACGCGATACGAAAGTTAATTAAACCGATTCAAAAAGGGAATTAAGATGGTTCAACAGTCAGCCACGTTAAAACACCGAACTATCTCTGTTTTGTCAGCGATGTGTATAAGAGATGGGCCTGCGTGTAACAACACGGTCTCGTCCCCTCCGCGAAAGTATCAATGATATATTTTCAATTTTTGCCTTCCTATTAGTTTGAATTTCCCGAGTTATTGCGGGATTTATCTTTGCAGCCGACAATTTGGAGAGCTTGGAGAGGGGAGCACTCGCGTATTCCGTTTCACCAGAGAAACTGCTCTAATAATAGAACCTACATCGTAAACATTTTATTTGTCTTGTAGATAAACACAATACAACATTCACGTAGCTATAAACGTTTAATAAAGTAGGAGAAAACTTGATAGGGCCATAATTTTTATCTTCAGTAAATTCATCCTATGCATACTTTAAAGAGGGAATTTGAAAAAAAAATTGCGGTATATAAACTCTGTTAGGACCCCGATAAAACGTGTGAAGGGTCAAAACGACCGCCTATATATCATAAAATTACATGAAAGTCAAGAGAAGCAAGAGTGAGAGGTGTACGGGGTCGCGAAATTTATTGCGGTCTGTTTTAGATTTCCATTGTGTTAAAACCCATATTATTATTAAAGTTAAAAATTACTCCACAAAAACAGAGACAAATTTTTACAGACCAGATTCTCAACTAAAAATAGCTACTAGAAAGGCATTTGATTAACACCAAGTTCGTGAACCTTAAAATATAAATGCGCGTAATATGATTGATAAAGAAAAAGAAAAAAATTACAGACACAATTCTCAAGTAAAAATAGCCATTATAAAGGAATTTGATGAAAATGAAGTTCGTAAACCTGAAAATATATTTGCACGTAATGTGATTGATAAAGAAGAAGCGTCGAAGTCACTTGAAAATATTCTCGCGACGAGTGAAATCCCTGCTCGTCTGGCTGCGTCGTTTGGAGCCACTGTCCGTGAAATTCATAGCGGTTCCCGTTAGAAAACTACTGCTTTTATGAACCTATCTGAATGTAGATGCGTCTTTAACGACATCAGTCTCTTTACTTTATATTGAAAATTCTCATTTAATGGCGTTTATTGACGGGTTATCTCGTCAATTTTGCTTTATGATTTATCTGAATATACATAAGTATACTTGATAATGTTGTTTGTTCGAATTTAAGCCTAATGCTTATAAGTGTAGGAAAAGAAGCTTAAAAGAATTATAAGAATACAGAATACACATTTTAACTTGACGTTGAACAATAAATCCGATTTACAAAAAAAATTACTAAATCATATTCATCATAATGCCAACTGATGCTTTAGAAGAAAACGCAAAAAATAGAGAAGATTCTGATTTATTTCTTGGCAATAAAACTATGAGACACAATTGTGACAAAACAATACTGTTTGTTAAGAATGTTCGAAACTGCAATTTCAATATTGGACGGCATTCTTGTCAATGATAATATTTCAACTATTAGGTTTCGACATTAAACATTCAATTTAGTTTTTAAATGTTTTTCGGTGGCACAATATAGTGGAACCTGTTGGAGATCTGTTGCACTGTTGGCTAGTCTCCAAGTCACATATAGGAGGGATCAGTTGAAGTAGTCTTTAGATAATGGCCGGCTTTAGTCACATGTGCCTGGAGCGAGATAGCCTAGTTAGACGATGATAATATTTCCGTGAAAATTTTATTGGTATACTGCAGAATGAGATATCAACGAGTTATCGTTTTTTTAAATAAGCATTAAAATTTTAAAGCTTTGAAAAATGAGCTAGGTGTCGTGCGTGTTAATCGGGTTCATCCAGTTTTTTTGGTTTGAAGAGAGGACAGCCTCTGAGTCTGTTATAAATATAAATCAAGTGTCGACTTTATACCTCAATTCAATTTCCTTCACGTTACTCATACTACGAGTAATATATCAGGTCTATATATAGGTTTATCGGGGACGGTACATAAGAGTCACGATATAATTATGTAAATTTAGCTTTCACTGAAAATCGTCACTGACTGAATCTATATATATAAAAATGAATTGCTGTTCGTTAGTCTCGCTAAAACTCGAGAACGGCTGGACCGATTTGGCTAATTTTGATGTTGAATTATTCGTGGAAGTCCAGGGAAGGTTTAAATGGTGAGAAAATATAAAAATGCTCGGAATTATATAAAAATAAACAATTTTGTTTTTCCTTTGATGTGTCCCCTTGATGTGTCTTTTATTTATCGATTGAGGCACTAAGAAGTCTGCCGGGTCAGCTAGTATTTTAATAAAATTTACTAGTACTTACATATAAGACCCAATCCTTGGGGCTGTGAGCATTGGTACCGCAGACATACAGGCGTGATCCGTCGCCCATAGGTTGAATTACACGGATGTGGTTTCGACAGTCGAAATGCTGAAAAAAATAAAAAGAATGAATCGGGAAATTACAAAACAAATACAGAAAGTTTTTCTTCTCGGATTGGAAGTAATGTTTAATTTTCAAGCTATGTAATTCTAAAAATAAATATAATTCTTTCAATATGTTTTTACATCTAATCCCATAGGTCTCATATTTTCTAAGAAAATACGTATTTAACGTGTGTTGCCTAACAACTTCCATTATGAAGAAACAACATCACTACATAGTATAAAACAAAGTCGCTTTCTGTGTCCCTATATCTGTCTGTCCCTGTGTATGCTTAAATCTTTAAAACTACGCAACGGATTTTGATGCGGCTTTTTTTAATTGATAGAGTGATTGAAGAGGAAGGTCTATATATATAACAACACCATTAAATAGTGGAGAAATCAATAATAAATTACAGTTTCCGAAGCGAAGCGAGGGCGGGTCGTTAGATGTGTAATAAAATTAAATCCTAAAAACTTATAAATTGGCATCATCACGTCTGGACCCATAAATGCACTTGGGTATGATAATCCGGTATAGAATACAATTGACACTTCGATCTCATGTCACGGTATTCACGTTGTGGTATTTTTGGTTCTAAAATTGCTGCAGTACATAATATAGTCGTTTGTCAAAAGCAATGGTGACTTTGACCGCACTTTTAGTTAGCGGTGGCATTTGTCTCTAATAATAATAGTCTATATATTAAATTTCCCATACTTACAGAGAATATAGAGAAGGAGTGCAGAATGTTAATATTTTTTTAAACTATGCATAAAAATCAATAAAAAAACATTACATACACTACCATGTATTTGACACACACACGCATGCATACTATTTGTTTATTGTCAAACTTTTCTTATTGTTTATAGTTTGTGGTCAAATTGAGAATAGATTAAATATTGTTTGTCTTTAATATTATTTGTCTAAAGTGTGGTTTTGGCGAAACTGTGATTAAAGAAGTATAAAAGTATAATATATGACAATAGAACGGTAATAGTGTACAAACTTATAATTTCAATTAATTATAGTCGAATTTAACTATAATAATAAGAACATAATTAATAAGAACAAGTCCTTTTTTTTCAATTTATTTTCAAAATGTGGAAGGTGTTTACGATAAAAGGATTAGTCGATTATTTACAGCTAATCTGTTGTTATTAAGCTGTCGTCAACACGATGTAAGAAAGATTAAGTTTCCAGTCAACAATGAAATACAGGAAAATGATTAATGAAAAATATAATTATTGTTTCGAATTTTGTTTACACGTAGATACACACAAATAATACTACTTTTATCGGCCGCCTATGACCACGAAAACTGTAAGCTTTACGTCAAAAATATCATCCAGCCATTTTGGTTTGGAAATCGATCGATTTCACTTTAAAATGTCCACAATGAAACGTAAGAAAAATTAAGCACATCTATAAATATACGTCACGTTTGGGGTGGTCTTACCCACTAGGGTTGCGGATTATATAGGTGTCACTATTGTGCAATTGAACTCGGTGGCAGAGGAGAGTACGGCCCTCCTAAGGGTAGTAAGTAGTAGCTACCGTCGTTCTTATGGTAGATGTCAGTAATGTCAGGGGCACAAAGAAACCACTACCTACCGCAAATGTCTTCAACAAAAAATTGTTGTAACCAAATTTTATTGGTCACAATCCCGCACGGACGTCTATCCCGATATCCCCAACTTATTTCTACCGCAAAATATTCGCGCGTTTCGGTATGGAGCATAAAATAGACGTGTCACTGTACTATTGAGAATTTCACTTTATGTCTTAAAGCTGGGTGGTTGGCGGTTGCTTTAACTCTGTGAAGAGTGTGGGCTTCGTTAACTACTTAAAACTTACAGAACGGACGGACTTACCCAGCTCCCTTTACCACGGATAAGTACGCTGAGGAGTACAGGATCCCAGAATTACTTATTATGATTATATGCAGACAAAAAAGTGTTTGTGTGTATGCATTTCACCAAGTAAGTATGATTTAGCAAAAGAAATACGAGAACGTCTATTAAATGTGTAACATCTCGTCACAGCGATTCAGGAATTATTGAATTTACGTGCAGCGACATTTGTTGATGACAAACTAAATGGTAATAATTGTAAATCATCTTTTATAGTATGAGGTAGCGCCCTCTGTGAATTTATATTTTAACTTCACGTATAATGTGTTCTAACTAGTCAGGTCATAAGTATGGTCACACAGTAAAAACTTTTCTTTTAGAATGCTGGCCACAAAAAAGTTTATTGAATTCGAATTTCGAATTGTTCATGAAAATAAAAATGTATACTTTTAGAATTTTACTCATTTTTAAATATGGAGTGGACGCTTAAAGAAGACCGTGTTGCAGTTATTGCGTTGCATCGTTGCGGTTACGCGCCAATTCAAATTTTTAACATACTGAAAAATTTGAATATAACCAAAAGATTCGTTTATCGTACCATCAAACGATACAATGAAGACTCTAGTGTAGATGACAGGTCAAGAAGTGGTCGCCCTCGGTCTGTTAGGACTCCAGCAGTGATAAAAGCTGTGAAGGCGCGAATTCAAAGAAATCCCAAACGTAAGCAGAAACTGTTGGCCCTTCAGATGGGGTTAAGCAGAACCACGGTGAAAAGGGTGTTAAATGAAGACTTAGGGCTTCGGGCATATCAAAGAAAAACAGGACATCGTTTGAATGCTCGTCTAATGGACCTGAGACTGAAGAGATGCCGCGCTTTGTTGAAGCGGTACGCGGGAAAAAAATATCGGGAAATTCTTTTTTCGGATGAAAAAATTTTTACCGTAGAAGAGAGCTACAACAAACAAAATGATAAGGTGTACGCACACAGTAGTGAAGAAGCGAGCAACCGTATTCCGCGTGTCCAACGAGGTCATTTTCTATCCTCGCTCATGGTATGGTTGGTTTCTTATTGGGGCTTAACAGAGGTACATTTTTGTGAGAAAGGTGTAAAAACGAATGCAGTTGTGTATCAAAATACAGTCCTGACGAACCTTGTGGAACCTGTTTCTCATACCATGTTCAATAACAGGCACTAGGTATTCCAATAAGATTCGGCGCCAGCTCATAGAGCGAAGAGCACACAAGACTGGCTGGCGGCGCGTGAAATCGACTTCATCCGGCACGAAGACTGGCCCTCCTCCAGTCCAGATTTGAATCCGTTAGATTACAAGATATAGCAACACTTGGAGGAAAAGGCGTGCTCAAAGCCTCATCCCAATTTGGAGTCACTCAAGACGTCCTTGATTAAGGCAGCCGTCGATATTGACATGGACCTCGTTCGTGCTGCGATAGACGACTGGCCGCGCAGATTGAAGGCCTGTATTCAAAATCACGGAGGTAATTTTGAATAAACTTTAGTGTCATAAGAATCTATGTTTTGTTAAGTTCATTTTGGTATATGAATGGTTACATAATGAATAAACTTGTTTCAATTATTTTACATTAAGCATGTGACAGAATTTATGACCTGACTAGGTATATCATTCTCTCGCCGGCTGAATCCTATACATTTATGTGTTTGTGTCTCTATGGACTTATTTTTTCGTTTCGTTTCATTTCGTTTCATCGAGTTTGAAATCACAACGATTCCAAAGAAGTTTCACTTCAAAAATCCCAAAATATTCGTTGTGCACTCGTTGTTCTGCACTGGAAATTTCGTTCACGAGTAGACAGATATAGGAGCACTCGAGGCAAAATTCATTGGAATAATAGTAATATGCGAAAGTACACTGATGTGTATGAGTGTTCGCATGCTGTGATTATGCAAATATGCGCTCGGCATAAATATTAAACGGGACATTAATATTCCGAATGACAGAAATATGCATTGCTCGTTTCACCGGGTACGGCACTGTTGGTCCATTGCAGTTCATTAAGGTTTCATTTGAAAAATCGGACATATTAAACTATGTATTATCGTTTTGTGTGTTTAATTGTGATTATAACACGAATTATAAAAAAAAACCTATCAGAACAAATTATCTATTCGTATTGAGGTTCTGACATTAGTAGTTATCAGTATGAAATCTATACTTCTATAATAATATATAAATCTACAGTGGTTTTTACGGATGTTCCGTTATAACTACCATGCATCCGATTGACTTGAAACTTGGTATCCATGTAGAAAATACATGTACTTAATGGATAGGCTAATATTTATATGAGTGTTGGACTCCCTAATAATAATGACAATAAGTAATAGCGTTAATTTTATATACCCAGAGAAGCGGGCGAGTACGGCTAGCAGTCTTATAAAAAAGTCTAGAAAGACTGAAATGCTTTTATAAGGCTGTATTCATAGAAGTAACACAGAAATGTCACTTCTATGTTATGTCTAACTATAGAATTATCAATGTTGCAGCCAACAGTCGTTGGACAGTAACGAGTGAAGTGTATTCGCGAACAGAAATAGACTTGTTCTTACTCAAAGAGAATAAATAAATGACAGATGGCCAATAGAGAAACTGATTAAGCAATGGATAATAAAATATGCTATTATTAAAACTCATTTCAAATGTAGCGCTTATATTTTATTGAGACAATTTTAGGTTTATCAGCAATTTATAACAATCACAAAAGCAGTTACGACCATAAAACATCGTAAATTGGTTTATTAGCTGATCTATTGTCCTTTGAGTGGAAAAAAATAGGCGGATAGTTTAAGAAATCTTGTAGCTCGTCGAAATGAGTATACAAATGGGCACGTGCGTACAAACAATTAACCGAGTGCTTTGTTTCCCAATAAAAACTTTTCTTCTTGTTTCTTTGGGCCGTGCCCGCTGAGGTAACTTCGCGAGATTGTTCTAAAGTAATTAACGGATTAATATACTCTTAATGCTCAGCCGTCGCACTGACGCGAACAGAAAACTGTTTTGCACTCAGAAACAATCAGAATTAAGCAGAACAATCGAGCTCACGTCTAAGTTTCTTTTAACGGCACTTAGCTGGCAGCTCTCGCATAACTTCGCTGGGAACTAATGCCTTCGATTGGACCATTTCGTTAATTATTCGCCACTTTGTACGTAAGTAGATTTACGGCCCGCTCTCGCATTTTTATGCCTTGAATACTGTTTTTCTTTTCACAATGGTTTTTATTACGGATTTTAAAACGTCGATTTGCATTCTTAATGCACCATGTTTTATTGCTTGTTGAGTAAAGAATCTTAGGGTAATGAAAATGAAGTTTCATGCATCACTTACTGATAAACTTAAATTAAATCATTAAAATATAGTAGGTCGATTTTCTCAAGTTCTAATTTTTAAAATCCGAGAAAGTCACGATTAGTTTAAGTGGAATTTCCTCAATAGCACTACCGAGAGTGAGGGACTTAAAACAACAAACCAACTGTCGGGCCGGTAGCCGACTTACGGAATTTGCCGATGGCATTTTTCCAGCCTTTTTCGTGTAACGACACCGTGTTTAGAGAAAAGAAAACTCGCCGACAGCGAGAAACTTTGATTATAGCTTTCATGAGTGGCCGTTCTACCCACGATCGAGGTGATAGACTTGGGTATATATCTTTTTTATAGCCCTCTTTGATACTAATAAAACAAATTTACTTTTTTCTATACGGGAAGAGTTGGAGTGGGTCGCATGTGGTCTGGAATGGTTCTTTCGGTGCTATTGCAAAACTTTGACCTTTTATTTGTAGGGTTTATACGGGTTGCTTGTTGGATACTGGCTTGCGGCGTAAACTTGTCGATTTACTGTTTCACTTACTTACTCTCTGTTGCTAACACCTTTTCGAATCATGAGAGGTTTTACAGCTCGCTTGGAGACTTTATTCATTTCACATTAGGTATTCCGTTTTACATTTCGACTTTACGACTTTCTTATTAGATATAAACGCGCTTACTGAGTCGACAGATATATAAATGAATTCTGAAGCGACGTTTGTTACATCATAATGCAAAGTCAACGGTTTTATTACGCACATTCACATACGGAATGTTAAAAGAAAAACGACGCGTAATAAAATCCAGAAAATTGTATTGAGATACCAACGAAACAGAAAAATAAAGGGAATCGTTCGAGTGTAGGGTAACATTTCTCGTAGAGTGGAACATTATCGAATTAGCTGATGACGTATCGAGGCGACTCGTAATAATCGTCGTTTTCCGTCTCCGGGACCACCTCAGGCCGCCAAGAAATAAAACAAATATTGCTTTTACGTAGGGATTGTAAATCAAAATTAACTGCCTTAATATAGCGAGGCAAAGCGTGGCTGTAAGCCCTCCCGCTATGAAATATGCTCGCCGTCCGCCGCTCACGTTTAAAAATGGGATTAACCCTTGATAGAAATAGTGGTAGTTTTATTTTAGCTCTGAGTAATATTGAAAATTAAAAATTCAATTGCAGCCTTTAAATACAGATATTAAATATTATAATTGTTTCCTTACCTCTGATTTTCCTTTGGATACGCATTGGGCCACGTTGCTAGGCTCTAGGTTAATTGAATCTCTCTGTAACAAGAAATAGGATTGCATTAATTTATTTATAATATAAAAGTTACCAATGTTCTATTGTAAAATAGCTGGACTCATAATAATAATAATAAATAAATAAATAAATAAATAAAAATAAATAATACATAAGGCCAACCAATCAAATTATGCTTACTAATAGAAATAATAGAAAAAAGTATGAAACTAAAATCTTGAAATTAGAAACAAACGGCCTTAGACGCGTTATATCCATGACTTCGACTTTTAAACATTTTTATTTGGAATTGGTTTTAATGTTTTAATAATATTTTTAGGATATTCTTATGGTTAGTTTTCTTTAACTTATTGAGTTTTAACTTATAGTCTTTTCGGCTTAGGGAGAACTAAAGCTACTGTTATTTATTCATATAGACGAATTCAAATTGAAACAATTTTCTCAAAGTAGGTCTAGGCTCTAATGTCAAGATATTTATATTATTTACTAAATAAGAACTAAGTTAACTGCTTAGTTATTATTTTATAATTAACTTACTTCGCAATGCGACGCACTAATGTTATTCATATTCAGCCGATATAACCGATCCCTGTAACAAAAACTTTCGTTAGTAAAACATAAAGTTTCAAAACTGTTTAACTTAGCCTATTCGAATGGAAATTGTGAGTAGAATCGACTACGGGCAAAACGAATACTTAACAAAGTTGAAGCTGCTATAACATTTATAGAAGAATCGTTTTATTGGTGGAAATTGTGGTGGGCTATTTCCCGAACAGAATTAGCTGGCTTCGTGACACACACGATTGACCTATATCACCTCTTTTTATTGAATCACCAGCGCGATTTGACCCTTTAGGATCTATCACAGCTTTGTGCTTCAGACATTCGAGAGATTGAAACTATCACGCACGGAAGATCTTAGGAAACTGGTTAATAGTCGGGTATAGGAGGTAAAACTGATACAACGCCGGTCGTACTCGTAAAATTCCCATTCGTTTTGGATCGGGCCAATTGGTTTTTGTTTCTCGATATTTTACGATTGATTTTGTTGAAAACTAAATCTTGTTGTTGTGTATCGTATAAAATTGTAAAAATTAAGCTTAGTTTATTTTAGTGTATTCTACAATACCTGTTATAGAGAAGTCAGAACGTAAATGGCGCTTGAAGACAGTGGCTTGGAACGGTAGGCAGTGGCTTTTAACGGTGGGAAACATCTTGACTCATCCCCTGGTATTGTTGACATCTATGAGCGACGTTAACCACTAATCATCCGTATTCTCATCTGCCTCCAAGGTCATTAAAAAGAAAGGCGGAGTGAAGGTTGAAGCTTCAATCGCATTGGAAAAACTATGATCTCTTCCTTTGAATCAGAGTTTCATTGCAGAAGAAACAGGCAGTGGATAGTGACGACTAAGTGTCGATTTGTAATTTGCCGGCAGGTAGATACATATGCAAGCATTTGCTACTATGTAGGTTATTGAAAAGTAGGATACGCAGTATTATTTTGAGCCAGAACCAAGCCAGGATGTATGTATTGAAGTCGTCGTGGCCTAAAGGATAAGACGTCCGGTGCATTCCTATATAGCGATGCAACAGTGTTCGAATCCCGCAGGCGGGTACCAATTTTTCTAATGAAATACGTACAAAGCAATTGCTCTCGATTGACTTCCACGGTGAAGGAATAACATCTTGTAATAAAAATCAAACCCGCAAAATTATAATTTGCGTAATTACTGGTGGTAGGACCTCTTGTGGGTCCGCACGGGTGGGTACCACCGCCCCGCCTGTTTCTGCTGTGAAGCAGTGATGCGTTTCGGTTTGAAGGGTGGTGCAGCCGTTGTAACTATACTTGAGACCTTAGAACTTATATCTCAAGGTGTGTGGCGTATTTGTTGTGGATGTCTATGGCTTCCAGTAACCACTTAACACCAGGTGGGCTGTGAGCTCGTCCACACTACTAGGCAATAAAAAAAAATGTAGTGGCTTGGTACTTATGCCGCTGGAAATACCAATCATACGGTAGTCACTTATCAAGTAGGCGATAACTCTGTCTACTATTGTTAGCCACAAAAAGAGGGACGGGTATCATGCCGGGAAGAATTAGGTAAGAAAATAAGATGACGATAGTAAGTGACATTAAATGTGATTACATATAGCCATTGTCTTTATATTAGGTACTCATTCAAAGGCCTAGTGATGGATGCATGATCAGTACCGGAAACAAACATATTTGGTATAGAAACTAAAGTATTAGTATATTTTGAAAATATACTGGGTCCTATCAAATCGAGACCATGCGATACAGTAGTACGACGACTAACCAATGATCCTTTATCATCATCATTCTCCTGCCCTTTTCAGTCATCTAGGGTCGGCGCAACATGTTTTATCATTCTATACTCCTCTATCATATACCATTTCTTCGCTCACTCCTTTATTACACATATACTCTATATCCTTCTTGATCCTCATTGATCCTTTAGCTCACGTAATGACCAATGATCCTTTAGTCATGTAAAAATATGTTTTCAAATAAGTTATACTCACATAGCGCCAACATAGAGTGCATCCCTTTTCGAGTCAACAAAGAAGGTCCTGTAGTACAAGGCGCCACAGGAAAATTCCCGTACATGATCTGTAAAGAAGGAAATTGCCTTTAGATCTATGGTTTTTGTACATTTAAATCTCAGTTCACTTGAAATTTGCTTAATCTTAATCGAGCTGTATCAAATATCACATATTTAAAGTTATATCACCGTATTTTTATAGCAATAACGAAAAATACATTTCTGTAATATTGATCACATATTATTATCTTCTTCCAAATCAGAACGCATGATCGATTTACAGAAGAATTGTGGTAGCCACCCGGACGAACAATAATATCTTGCTACCAGTAAATTCTGGTAGGCGATCTCAAATGTTGTCTCAAATGATATCATTTGCTCATTCTTTGTTAAAATATTTTAGTTTTCTTAAGCGATATTTTACGAAAAGGAAAAATACGCTGGGTCCGATAATTGGGCAGCCAGCCATTAATGCAATAAAAAAAAAAAAAACTTGCAAAGATGGATGATCCGCCTGGTCTTAAGTGGTTACCGAAGCCCATAGACATCTACAACGTAAATGCCGCCATCCACCTTGAGATATTAGTTCTAAGGTCTCAGTATAGTTTCAACGGCTGCTTTACCCTTCAAACCGAAACGCATCGCTGCTTCACGGCAGAAATAGGCAGGGTGGTGGTATCTACCTGTGCGGGCTCACAAGACGTCCTACCACCAGTAGTTACGCAAATTATAATTTTTGCGGATGAACACTAAAAAAAAGAAATACCTAGATTCCGAATTCGCAATCTTTACAAAAACACCATCAACATTCTTCAGAACACGACGTTCATAAAAGGCAAAGCTTAGTGAAGCGTCGAACTGCGACTGTTCACGTGGAATTCTTTTCATGCTGTTTAACTGTGAATATTTTTACAGTGAAGCAAACGTCAGTTGCGTCTATCAATTCATGGAATACATTTTCAAGATGTCTGGCTTCACTGTCTACATGTAGGCTTGATCCGCAGACAAAAATGAAAATGTGCCACACATCTCATATTATTCGAAGTTCGTACGTTTTAGTTGAATATTTTATTAAAACATGCGAACAAAAAAATGTTTGAGATCCACAAATGAAATACATTCATTTACTTTGGTTCCAATTCCAAGTAAGTCAAAGAAGACAACATTTAAAAAAGTTTCCAGGATTCAATAAAACTATGAATCTAACTCTCAATAAACTATAGTAAATAATCCAATAAAACTATGTACATATACAAAGACATAAATTTGACACCAAAATATCTCGACACATATCACTGTCGAATAAGAATAACTTTTAAAACGAATAGTGTCATCGCATCGGACGTTGTCTACGAATAGAATATATTTGAATTCGCAAGACCAAAATGGAGTTTGAATAGGTAAAACGACATCAGAGGCAGAGAATAGGCAGGTGCCGCGTTGTCGAATCAGGTATTGCTTGCAGACGACGTCGCCTCTGGGGCGTTTGCAACCTTGTAACGCGAAATTTCTGATATTCACTTCAATGTTGTTTAATAATAAAAGTTCTTTTACTCATGACTTGTGGAGTGACACACTTATCCTATTTTTTTTAAGCTATTGCATAGATTTTATCGCGTGCTTTGAGCGCGGCGACCGAATCAAGAAATTCCGTAACGAAAACAACCTAACACCTCTCCGCTTACCATGTAGCTTGCGTTCAACACATTCACACGTTGCGCTTGTGTATTGTTTGTGAATAAGCGCGCAGCGTGACGTCGCACTGCATACGCACCATGAAAAGTCTGCCCATCTCTTTCTCGCGCGGTCTAGCTTATGAGTGTGAAGGGGACAGTTAATGTTTTGCTTTAGTTAATGTGTATAAATATAGCGTGGTCTTATTTTATTATTGTTTTAATATTAAACTATTATTGTCTAATTATAATTGCATAAGTTGATAAAAAATGCTATGCAATAGCTTTACCGTGACAGTCCTCAAGTGCCACACGTGTTTTTTTGTATGTATGATTTCAATGTGGAATGTGTAGCTTAATATAATCGTGAGATGTCAAAAAAACATCAACAAATGCTATCTGATTTAAGTGACAATATATAAACAGTGTTAGATCTGCATTGCATGCTATCGTACACGTAGCATCATATATTAATCCATAACCCGAGAGATCCTTAGAATACAAATATTAGAAAAAATAAGCAAGACACATAACAGTAAAGATGGTATTAACAGCGACTGAACCCTGAATACACATTGAGGAATTACTTTAATAGGACAAGACACTGTGTGACGCGTGAACGTGCCATTCCGAGATGTATGTAATTTTCGAGAAATTTACTTATTAAAATTGAATGTGCTTTCCTATACTTATTTACTCTATTTTTTTTGTTTTTTTTTTAAATTAATATATTTTGTGTTAAACTGTAGCTATAAATATAAAAATGAATTGCTGTTCGTTAGTCTCGCTAAACTTCGAGAACGGCTGGACCGATTTGGCTAATTTAAGTCTTGAATTATTTGTGGTAGTCCAGCGAAGGTTTAAAACGTAGATAAATATGAAAATGCTCGGAATTAAATAAAAATAACAATTTTGTTTTTCCTTTGATGTGTCGGATGGATTCCTTGTTGTTTGTTTTAAGTTTATTTTATACAAAAGCTTTGGTATTTTATTTATCGATTGAGGCACTACGAAGTCTGCCGGGTCAGCTAGTAAGAAATAAGAAATTGCTTGAAGCAAAAATAGTTTCCTTGGATATTTTTCGGGTACTTTATAAGTGCATAATTTATGCACTCAACGCTCCTCACGTCAGAACCGCACATTCAGTACCGATGCATTTTTGATCTGTGTACAGCTTTAGCCGCTTAGAGTTACGAAATAGGGTAATTATTGCCTAAAATCGTCTTTCTATTTGCGTCAGTTTTAAGAATGGGATTGGGTTGTAAGTTTGCAAGTAAAAGCGGTGTTCTGAAATATTTCATTCGGTAAACTTGACCGGATATAAAAGCAACATGAAAAATATACCCGAAGTAAGTGGTCAAAAATATAATTGCCAGTAAAATTGCGACTGCTTGACGTAAGTAGTGAGCGAAACCATAATTAGTAAGGGCCGAGCCATATCAAGATCTAAATTAGCCAGCACGCGACTCGTTATAGTGGTAACACGACAAAATAACTGTATCTGATTGTAATATTCTCTTGTTCCTTGATTATACTTTATTTTATTGAACTCTAAATTTTCTGTCAATTTATTTATTCGTTTAAAATGTCAAGCCATTATTGTCTTCTGTTGCGTGAACTGAGTATCAGCAAGAATACTATGAAAACATTTCCAACTTTTCTACGTTGAAATTATGTTCATTTTCCGATTTGTTTTATTGCTGCGGCACGAGATTAGAGTTGACTAGTTTCTGTATTTTCGTTTGCTATTTTTTGTGGTGAGCTCGACTTTCCATTAATTGTTTTATCGCATGAGCTACGATGAACTAGGCTGGCTATAGGTGAGTGTAAAGGCCAGTCCCTCACAGCGGGAGTTTTCGGAGGAAACTTATTATTACATTAGGGTAGCGTTCGTTAAGGAGATGCTATCGGTAAAAATTTGGTCAAGGATAGTTTCTGTTTTGTGTTTGTGTAGGAAAGTAATGTTTTTCCCGTGTTGTTAACCGTTAACGTTTAGCACAGTACGATAGCTAAGACGTGATTTTAAAATCGATATTTCAGATATTAGAATACGCTGATTTTATTGCGCCATTAAACACAATTTTTCATCAGTAAATAAAATAAATCCGAACATTTAAAAAATAAAGTAAATCACGTGTGTGTTTTTCGTTAAATCGTGACAATACGTAATACGATAGAACTGGGAACGGTAAGCGAGTACACGGTCGTTTCGTTTGATGGATTACATAGCGATTACTGTGGCAGGAAATCCGCGTGTTTTTCATTTGGCAATTGTACCGATATCAAAACATCGTTATACACAGCGCCGATTAGATTAACGGCACACAATTGGCTTACATGAAAACTTTGCTTCATTACCGCTTTATGCTGTGCGTATTCCGTGGATTGTATTAATTCGGAACGCGGTCAGTGTTTGTTTCGTGACATTATCGCTCCTTGTCTTTACAGCGAGAATTAAATATTAAATATTTTATATGTAAATTTGTGATGTTTAAAAAAGTAATATAAATGCGTAAGTCACGCAAACTTTATAATCAAAGTATATAATACAATTTAGTTTTATGTCCAAATTATCATCGAGACTGTAAAATTATTGAGAATTATTGTACTTATTTATTACTGTTGATAGTTTGAGCAGCTGTACAGCTAGTTAAGGAATTTGACCGACAACCGAAGTCCGTAGATATCAGTGAATGCTGCCATCCACATACATGAGAGGATATCTTAATCGTATTATTTTGTTAAAACTGAAACGCATTACTGGTTTATAGCAGAAAATAAGCAGGGTGATAACACCTTTTCGTGCTTACAATGCGCCTCACTAAAAGTGCGTTCAAATACATACAAGGGCCTTGATATTTTTGGAAACACACATCCAAGACTAAAACAGTATACGGACATATGTTAAACAAAAACGCTGTTTTTTTTTTCGTAAATGCGCCACACACCTTGAGATATAAGTTCTAAGGTCTCAAGTATAGTTATAACGGCTGCCCCACCCTTCAAATCGAAACGCATTACTACTTCACGGCAGAAATAGGCAGGTAACCTACCCACGTGGACTCTCAAGAGGTTGTACCACCAGCATGTCAAACCACATGATACAATAGTCTGCTTAAAATGGTATTAAAGCTTTATCGTGATTATAACGAAACAACCGAAACAGTGAATTGGCATTGTTTCCAGTTCACTTCACTGCATCTTCAGCTACACTCAACTGCCGCAGTCGAGTAAATTAACTAGCTTATAATATTGCAGTCACGAAGTCTGTGTATACTACTTTACCGTTGGACTGAGTTAAGAGAGTTAATCGTGACACGTGTTTAGCTTCAGACAACGTACGTACTTACCAAGTTATCCGAGATTCGATTGTATGATTTGTTCCAATAACTCGCCTGTCGATCAGAGTTGATTATTTTAGATGTTATACTACATTTCAAACCTATTTTTTGGTGCTTTTTCATTTTGAAGAGGTAATTTTTGAAAGAAATTTCAATTTCGTTTAGACACTTTAAAATTGGTATCATGGTATATCTGCTATATATTTTTGGTAGCCTATGGAGATATTCCAGCTAATGACGGACAGGTCTACTGTAGTAAATACGGTATCTATACATGGATCCACAAAATATCCACTAGTAGTTTACGGACTAGAGATCGACACAAGCAACTCTTTTTCCCGGATTACAAGACGTTCACGAATTTTCACGAGAAATTGCTAACAATAGAACTAGCAAGAGCAGTGCTTCGCAGACCTATCTACCACCAGATCGAATTCGCGACCCACTGAGAAGTTTCGGCGAGAAATTCCGTGGGCTGTGTCTATGGGTTATTTCCACAGATCATAGTGTTTCTATGATATGTAGTTAATTCGCTCGCCGAACTCTTCCGCTCAAAACAGGTCATTTCGGATCCTCCCTATCCACTAACGGTGCTTTTAGGTACCTCAAGCACCGGTCATCGTTCTCTCGACGAATTGGACAAAGACGGTGACCGGTGCTTGAGGGGACTAAAAGCACAGAGTGTGAATACATTGTAAACTACTGCCCTACGATGGATGATGCTGTGAGACATTAAACATGATAGGATTATCTGAAATAAATAAATAAAATATTTCATGAGTGCTGTGCAGTTTCTTAATAATTAGTGGTAGGGCATGTTATTAGAGTAACTTCGACTTGCCGGCCTAATTCTTAAACGCAACAGTTAAGACTTACGGCTTGAAGAATAGGATGGCCGTTATATGTACTATAATACATACTACGATTTGGGCTTACCTCATGTAATCATGTTGTGATATATATGAGGCTTCGACTAACAATTTAACACCAGGTGAGTAGTGAGTTGATTCAGTCATCAAAGCAATAAAGAAAAAAAGTCGAAGAGCTTGCCATCTGTAACTTTTTTCTTTATTACTTGCGTGAGTTAATAATATATTGATAAGTATCGTTGATATAAATGACTAAGCTCGACTAACGTTGGTACCTATGATGAAATTTCATTTAACAGAGAGATTCCGAGAATTCAATTTCATAAAAGGCACCAGCAAACGATTTACTCGAAGCTTTTTAAAATCCTAAATACGTTATAAAAGTTAAAATGCACTTAAAATATTAATAACAGTTATAAAGGCAAGGCTAGATGGTTCGAGGGGGTCAATGACACTCAGTGCCGGCTAAAAGTGTGTCATAAATTTAATAATATCTCATATGTCCTTATGAGCCTTAATAAAGTATTAATGGAGAGATGCCATTTTAACATGACCTCTTCGTTTTACTTTTTTAATTATATACCTTTTTTTAATAAGTATACCTTATTTTACCTCACGTCATTGCTGCCACTTAATTTGAGACGTTCAAGTAATTGTAACAACAACTACATCATCTTACATGGCAGAAACAGCTGGTAGATTCCCTTGTAGGTTTCTCATCACAAACCCTACCACCGATAGGCTTTTGGGCTGACTTTATTGCCTTTGAAACCAACATACGGCCTTATGGTAAGTAGTTACTCTCGCTCGTAGACCTGCAAGGTACTGTCTGTCGCGGAGCTAGGATGGCGGTAGAAGAGGTAGAGCTATTCGTGAACCATAGCTTATGTCTCAAGGTGAATGGCAGCATTTACGTTTTACTGGTGGTAAGGGCGCACAGGTACTACCACCACTGCCCTGCCTATTTTTGCCGTGAAACAGTAAAGAGTTTCGTTTTGAATGATATGCAACCGTTGCACTATAAAACGGTGACTTAGGACTCATTTCTTATAAAGGGTGGCAGCATTTACGCTTTTGTTGTCTATGGGCTTCGGTCCCACTTAACACCAGTTGGACGTGAGCTCGTCTAGTTATCTAAGAAAAAAAGGTCTACTCAAACTTCGTTTGTTGAAGGAAGACGTGAAAAAGTGGAGCTCTGATGATGAGCGTTTAGTAGTCTCATATTAGTAGTAGTAGTACCACTACTGATAGTTAATATAGTGAAAAATCGAACATTTTGTGGACGGTATTTAGTTGTAATATTTAAAAATGATAATTCAACTCTATTCAACAGTTTAATGTCGCGTTTTTTTGGTATCATTTTATTATTTCCACTGATTCGAATACTGCTCAGTCTTGGTGGTCTTGGATGAATAGAAAACGCGAGATCGCATTAGTCCTGAACTGCAATGATCGAAGAAAATAATTTGAATCGACTCTTAGAACAGAAGAAGAGAGTTTAACAACTTTTTCTCATTTCAAATACGATAGTACGAAAAAAATGGACTACTAATTAAAAGTTTGGATAGAACAGGTCCTGTTTCAAAAATTAACGACCACAAAAAGTGAATCTTTTAGAAAATTAATGTTCAATCCATAATTTTAGAATTACACATAATAGTACCTCAGTTACTCAAGTTACTCCGCGACTGACAGATTACCCAAATTTCAACTCCCGGTGCTTATTAACCTCTCTTCGCTTGATTAACTTATCTTCACGCGTGTGGCAGACGCCATTTACGCAATCCTTACTAATGCCCTTGGGATTTACACTCCCTAAATAACATTATAAGTAATTCAAATGGTAATCGAAAATTCAAGGAATCAAATCCTTTGTTTCCCAAAAAAAAAAGTGCTGCTTGGATCGACTAACAATATGAAATATTGTGTTTAATAGTTTTTCCAACAAAAGACACTTTTGAAGATGTTTTGAATAGGAACTAGACTTAGAGTCGTTAGATTCATAAAAAACTCATACTGTCATTGTAATCCTTTTACCATTCGTCTTCCGAGACACGAAAAGGCTCTCTCGATGGCGCGGACTAATTCCGAATGCACCTTCAATCGTAAAAGCAGTCGTAAAGAAGCGGATCTCCCCTCGAACCGATGCACAAGAATCAGGGGGAAAAATAGTTGATTTCTTATTGGCTTCCGCCCAGGCTCAGATTGAAAATTCGCCATAAAGACATTGGGACACGCCTGGCAGGATTAAAGGGGGAAACTAATAAAGAAAACTTTTGCGACACCGTATTTTTACCAAACGCGTTCCTAAAACTCCTTAGCCTTTATTAGGTTCGCGATTGGAAAATCGCTTTGCGGTACTAAAATGCTTTTTCTTAAAACTACCATAAACTGAATGAAACTAGTTTGTTTTATAGGTCTGCAGACTTCATTAACTTTTTCAATCTCAGAAAATTTAATAAGCCTACTAAATTATTTTATTAAAATAAAAAAGGAGCTTTATCCTACACTAACGTATCAAATTTAAATGTATTTCATATTACCGTGCGCATCATACAATACGTGCACTTTAATAGACACGATGGCTAGAGAGCTATAAAATATATTTCACAGTAGAGAATGACAGAAATGTGAAAACCCGAGGCGACGTTGTGGATAAAAATAGTGACAGGACTGATGAGCTATTAAAGGCAGGCACTGAAATAGACACGTTCTAGAAAGATTACAAGGCTGTCGTATACTTTTGAAAAGGAGATATGACGTTGTGTATTTAATTTACGTAAATTATTTCATTGTGAAAACATGATGTATCTAAGCTTACGACACTACGACTTGCGTGTTCACACCTCGCGTTGTATTGATTGCTTGTAATCAATTTATTATAATTTAAATTTCTGATAACATATTTTAATATCACATAGAGTTAGCCACAAACGTTGATCAAGAAACATATTTAAAGATGAAATTTTATGTACGTACAGTCAGTTCCCACTATCTTGACTCATTATTAATCGAAATATTACGGTGTGTAGAATTTTCCTAGTTACATTACTCCTTACCTTCTTCGTGTAAACATTTGGTGTATCACATTCCCCCCCGCGAAAGCACGGTACGACTCGCAACTTTCGCCTTTGCCTTATTTCCCTCTAATGCCACATTTGTGTCTTAATAACGGATGGTATCGCGTTACGTTCCATTGTTTGATCCTCAATCTCTCGAGATTGCAGATTTCTACTGCTACCCTAATGGCCCATGCTCGGGAAATGGAATATTTGAAACACTACATCGAGGGCTTCAATTCCACTGCGCATTATTTAAAACAATCATTGAATTATAGGAGCTCTCGAGGTATTGGATTTTTAATACTGCACAACTCGGGATTGAATCGAAAAAGTAATATCGCATTATGAAGTCAAATGAGATATTTATTTTAACTGCACTCAACCTAGATTGCTTGTTTAAAGCAAACGTGAATGGAACGACTGAAAATTAAACGATTTTTTTAATTTATAGTGAGGAATACATACAATGAATAAAAAAATATATGAACAGAGTACGAGGAACCCAGGAATTTCGCAAGAATATGTATATTCCATTCCTCATCTTGGCAGTTCGTCGCAACGTCAGACCGCTTATTGACATCACCGGTGTTCTCTATAGACATTTCCGATATTACCGTTTGTTTGTCTTGCACCTGTCATATTGCCTATCTTCCCCGCAATTTGATACTAACCATTTTTTCTTATTGCTTCTTTCTGGAAAGATAGGAACATGGTTTACACAGACCACGATTGATTTTACTTTGTCATTTTCATTTACACTTATTATATTCGTATGTTATAATAAAATCGACCTCATAAAATCACTCCAACATAAATGATTGATCTCACTCTGCGAAACATCGTGCCACATGGCGTCGCATCGCGAGAGCATCGGTATCGCAGGATTCGACTGATGCATGTCCACGACCACTCTGTCAAGAGTGTACGAATAGGAAGATATTAAAATAATTTATAAACTTTATAAACTTTGGGCAGTATATTAACATTATAAATGAGAGAGAAGCTCTAGTTGTTATGTTTCCATGCTTGAACCATTTACTTTATCTTGACAATTGCTGTTAACAATTTGACACAGCTCGTTACTGGAATGTAGGCTATCTTTCATTCTACATTTACGAATTTCAACCCATGCGATATATAGTGTAGTTCATGCAGATGAAGCTGCACTGGGATCTATTATAGCTAATAAAATAAAAACATTTGGAACACGAAACTCACAACTAAAACGAAAAGATTTTGCGTCAAGCTGTTCTACTTCATAACGTTAAAGTCGTCATTCATCCATGATAAACAAAACCGAGGGTTACCCCAATGGTGAAGTTTTATCGGAAAATAAATATTTTAATGTGAGCCGACAGCCCATATGAAGGTTTCAGGTAAATCTCTGCACCTTTTCCAAGCGGTAGACACGGGCGCGTAAGAAATGTTCGGGTCCATACACCGCGCGGAATCCTATTGCAATTTATGCTCATTGAACTGGAAAAAGTATATGGGGAGGCTAAGGCCGGTGTCGATTCTTTTATTGCCACCCGAAATCAATAACAAGCGTGACGCGGCAACTGTTCTCGACAGCATTTCGTGTAATAAAACTCATATCGACATTAGTTTAACTAGCCACAGTCAAGGATTTAATGAGTAAAAATTGTAGGGCGTTCTAGAGTTAAATTCAATCGATGCCACTCTCTATATGAACAATAATTATTCTGAATACATTATCGAGGCATCAACCGAGTTCGACGCCGTGCAATAAGTCACCATCTCCTCTTGGGAGTATCCGCAATCAGCTGCCACTGCTGCAGGGGCGTAATTGAAAATTGAAATTTGTTTAGGACTGCTCCTGACTTCTAATTTAATTTCGGCGAGGTCGGTGCTGAATCGAGAAGCAATAACAATAAATAGAGGTGAATCGTTGTGGTCGATCCCTAAACGACAAGCGACGCTAGACATCACGTCCGAACACAAGGACGTTCACATTATCATGGATTAATTTCCTAAAGAGCATCGGCCCATCTCGGAAGAAAGCGACACATTATTTCTTGGATATTTTTCGCAGACTCATTCCTTCAATTGGCTATCTTAGTAGCCATTCCATGAAATCAATTGCTGTCCGTTTCCCTTCGTCCACGTTGTTTAATCGTCTTTACGATATGTGCCTTAGTAACTTTTTTCCTTTATTGGGCTGTAGCAAATGTAATGTAATTTTGTATAAATGTTTAGTATTGGATATGTAGTATATTTAATGTAATGTTGTAGTAAATGTTTTGTAGGTTTGTTTTAGTAGAAACTATGTTTTAACAAGCCAAACTGATATACAGGATTTTCAAAGTTTTATATATTTTCTATCTTCGTACATTTCTCTTACACTCTTTTGGAAATTGTATATAGATAAGCGCAACCCAAAATTTTTTTATTATGTAGGCACCGAACGAATTTCCGAGATTCTTTTGACCTTATTGAATTGGACAATTTTTTTGTTTTTTCTTTGACCTTTCTGGTTATAAGCATTCACCATTGCCTCAGAATTTACAGCAATAAAAAAGGTTTAAATAATCAAATACACCTTTTTTTTTTGGAATTAAAATAAAATCAAATATGTTTCACTCAAGTGGTGCTTATTAATTCCGGTCCTTATTACCAATCCGGAATGCAATGTCATCAATGCGAAGAATCGATATGAAACTCGAGACCTTTCCATATATGTATATTTGTACTTCACATAAACTTGATGTACAATTATGATGGCTCGAACAAAAGAATAGATCTCCATTAACGAGCACTGGTCAAAGATATATTCGTACTATTGCTATATGGAGCACAACTTAACGCCCGCGTACGAATAAAAGTAGAAATAAGTAGAACGGCTTATAGCACGCGATCCTACCAACAATGAACAAAAATTGAACATACCTAAATAATAAACTACTTAACGTAGAATAAATTTTACTGCACCGTCGTAATTCATAAATTTTAAGAGAACTGCCAATAATTTTTAATTAAAATGGCTATGAAATTACACATATATTTAACTGACTCGATCATAATTATTGCGTAGCCACTTCACTACGGATTTTTTTTTTGTGTGAAACCTTAGATTCGAATTCTTTTTTTTTTTCTTTTTTTTATTGCCTAGATGGATGGACGAGCTCACAGCTCACCTGGTGTTAAGTGGTTACTGGAGCCTATAGACATCTACAACGTAAATGAGGCACCCACCTTGAGATATAAGTTCTAAGATCTCAGTATAGTTACAACGGCTACCCTACCCTTCAGACCGAAACGCATTACTGCTTCACGGCAGAAATAGGCAAGGCGGTGGTACCTACCCGCGCGGACTCACAAGAGGTCCTACCACCAGTAAGAAACGATAAAACGATACATGATGTTTCTTGATATAAATTATGTAATCTTTAATATTCTTCCTTTCCCTTGGAACTCATACTTCTTCACGGCGGTTTCTCGGGAGCGTATAAGTTGGGATATAATGCATTCTAGACGTGGTGAAGCAATAAACTGCATACCCGCTACGAAATTTATGTTTCTCCACCAAAATTACTAGCGCTAGGTACTGTTAAACAACCATTCGGTCTTGCCAAGTTGATAAAGTGGCGAACTTATTTAAGCAAATCATAAATCTACATATTATATCATTGAACAACATGACATTGGTTGTCGTGACTGTTACATTATTCATAAATTAGTAAAGTTTATTTTAAAAACGATTATATAAAAAATATGTATATTTAAAATCTTTATTTAACAATTTATTTATCTATGTCAGAGAATATTTTGTACATAATTATCTTACGAAATTATCTTGGGTCATATTGTTCATGCGAATCAATGGGAATGGATATGTGAAAACACGGACACCCTATATTGGAAATATCGAAGAAATTTTGCCTATACAACAAACAGACACCATTATTAGCTAGGGGCTTCTTAGTTCCCTTGCCCCCTAGCTATCACTCACCTATTCGTATCAGTGGTTCAGGGGGGCTCGAGCCCCCACGCGACTAATCACAGAGGATGTGGTACAGACGCGCTATGCATATTTATTAACAACGAATTCTCACTGTTCGATACGAAACGAACGTGGATGTTTTTCATTTGCTCCGTTATTTATTTAGCTGAAGGTATACGTAGGAGAGGGCTTAATGTTTGATGAGTTCAGATTCACCTCCTTAATTTCTGCGCGTCTGTTCCAATCCAGCGGTAAGTTCGATCACGTCCCACGGTTGTTTTTCACTCGAGCTAAGTGAATTAAATTCTTATCGTCTGATTGACTTGAATCGTTTGGTCTATTCGTTTCGGTAAATAGTGCCTTATTTGAGAGAGTAGAATATGAATGCTTACTTGTAAGCTACGATACGGTAGATTCACGTGAACGTTTCCGTGATTAGTGCATTGAATGATTACTGGCGAAAACAAACAGCTTGCAAAGCAGTGATACGGGAAAACTGGCTGCATACGCATTAACCCTGCCCATTTCTGCCGTGAAGCAGCAATGCGTTTCGGTTTGAAGGGTGGGGCAGCCGTTGTAACTATACTTGAGACCTTAGAACTTATATCTCAAGGTGGGTGGCGCATTTACGTCGTAGATGTCTATGGGCTCCAGTAACCACTTAACACCAGGTTGGCTGTGATCTCGTCCAACCATCTAAGTAATAAAAAAAAATAAAAAAAATAACGCATGACCTATTATGCGATTTAAAAAATACGTTTGCAAGTGAATTATCTATTGTCGTACACAAATACATATGCTTTGAATAGCATTCGAAGTCAGAAGTGTAAATAAATATTTTCAGTTCTGTGTGCGAATTAAATTCCTGACGAATGCTAATGTTTAACCGGGGAATTCTTGTACGGTTTAATGGGGGAGGTCGCGTTAATTAAATGGGTTCGGGTTCATTTTCATAAAATTATTTGATCTTGGGCCAACGAGGCCAATTTAGCGGAATTCGTTGGGCAAAAACCAGACTTAAATTATAATTTTCCTCAAAGAAGATTTCGTTTTAGTTGTATTATTCTTTGAGCTTGTTTCAAAGCACGGATTTATCGCTGTGTGCTTTCACTATTCGCTCTAGCGTTTCAGTGAATTAAAGTGTGCCATAATGTTGCTCTGAAACTAATATAATGACATCACTTTTCTGAAATCGTCGTGGCCTAAATGATAAGATACCCGGTGCATTCATATTGAGCGATGCAACTGTGTCGGTGTTCGAATCCCACAATCAGCTAACACTTTTTCTAATGAAATATGTACTTAAGTAATGTTCACGAATAGCTTTCACGGTCAAGCAATAACACGAATAAAAATCAACCCGCAAATTTTTAATTTGCGTAATCAGTGGTGGTGCGTCTTGTGAGTCTACACGGGTAGGTACATCCTGCCTATTTTTCTGCCGTGAAGCAGTAATGCGTTTCGGTTTGAATGGTGGGGCAGCCGTTGTACAGTAAAAACTGAGACCTTAGAACTCATGTCTCAAGATAGGTGACGGTATTAACGTTGTTGGTGCCTACGGGTACCGGTAACCACTTAACACGAGGTGGGCCGTGAGTTCGTCCGCCCGCCTTAGTAATAAAACACATTTTGGGTTTTATTTGGCGGTTAAAAACATATAAAAGACAGCGGTAGGCAGCGGCTTGGCTCTGCCCCTGGCATTGCTGAAGTCCATGAGCGACGGTGTCAAGTCATAATATTTAAAGTTAATTATTTTGAAGCTACTTAGAAAAATAACAAATTTTATTTAATTTAAAAACTAGCGATAGTTCTATGTGTTGGAATACACAAATATTTAGCTTGAAAGATGCGTTGAACGCGTTACTACACGCCTTAACCAAATGTTGAAGATTTATAATATTGGACTGCACACGACAGCTTGCATAATTTAATTATTCACTCACACCCTTGATTAAAATTTTGCAATAACGCATTAGTAAGACGCCTTAGGGCGCAGGCCAAGGAAATTAAACGGTCCATAATAATTTTGCAACGCCATGCCAGTACCATGATTAAAATCTTACAATTAATTAGGAAAAGTTTGTTTCGGTAAGGGATCGGAGGTTGTCTATTATTAATGGCTGCTTGAGATAATCGAAAAACATTATTAAACTTATATCACAACTGCTTCATTATGAATAACGTAAAGTAATGGATTTATATACCCACACTTGACAGCAAACTATTTGGATATATAGTGACTATTTGATCTATAAGTATATATTAATACGTGAAGCAAAACATTTGTACCCCTTTTTACAAAAATTGCGCGGACGGAGGAGTATGAAATTTCCCACCCTTATAGAGAATATAGAGAAGGAGTGCAGATTGCTAATATTTTTTAAAAATTATGCATAATAATACATTAAATCAATAAAAAGAACATTACACACACTACCATGTATTTGACACACACACATATATACTCTGCGTTTATTGTAAAAATTTTGTTTTTGCTTAGAATCTGTGGTCGAATTGAGAATAGGTTAAAAAGGTATTATTTGTTTATGGTAAGCAGTGGCTTGGCTCTGCCCCTGGCATTGCTGACGTCCATGAGTGACGGTGACCACTTACCGTCAGGTGAGCCGTATGCTCGTCTGCCTACAAAGGTAATAAAAAAAATGTCTGTAGTGTAGTCTTGGCGAAATCTGTGGTTATAGAAGTATGTAGAAGTGTTTATATAGAATATATATAATATTTACTAACAATCACGCCACGTTAACTGGTCCCGTGATAAGTTCGTAAAGAACTTGTGTTACAGGTACCAGATAACGGAAATAAATGTAAGATTTTTATTATACACATACATATATTTAATATACATCCATAACCCTGGAAAAGACATTTATATTTATCATACAAATATCTTCCCTTGGCGGGATTCGAACCCGCGACCCCCTTGTGTAGTGACCATGTCACTTACCACTACACCAGACGGCCGTTTAGAAGTATATAGTCTTCGACACTAGAACCATATTAATGCTCAAACTTATAATTACAGTTAATTATAGTCGAACTTCGACTACTGCGGGGCCACTAGTAGTTTTAAATGTCTGCATCGAGGCTCAGAATCATAACACGACTTTCCATGCAAGGATATTGATCTGTGGTATCTAAAGTTTCTAATAATGGATTAACTGCAAGTGGCTGCTGAAGCCATAGATTGTTTATCTAAGGAAAAAGAGGATAAATCTATTTTACCCTATAATCGAACATTTACTATTGTTTACATAGGTTCAATTTTATCTTTACTAATCTATTTTTATTTAAAAAAACTTGCACATTTTTTGTTATTAATTTCATCTTTAATCTATGGTAACACGCACCAGACGGTTTTAACGGATGTATGGGTGTGTGTGTGTGTGTCTAACTTAAAAACATTTACACCGACGAAACAACTCAGACACGAGGGGCGGGTTCATTTACAACCAATTCTAATTCCGTAGAGCAACTGTTAAAATTGAAGGTATTTTAGCACTAACTCTAAAAGTTGGAATGAGCACATCGCAGACTTTCGTTTCGGTTCACCGTACCGTGGCTGAAATGGTTGGAGCCTTCATTCATTTGTGGAAAACTTCGCCGCCGATAATTACCGAAGTGTGAACGGGGTGCCAATTCTATGATCCACTGTGTAGTCTTGTCTAGGAGGGCTCAATTAAACAATTATCAATCCAACCGCGTATCGCCTTTAATCAATGATTCACTATAATTGATTTCTCTGTGAATTCACTGTGACGATTTATTTGAATGGAGCTCCAAATTTGCTGTGTGATTTATATTTAAAAAAAGTTAAAACTTAATATTCATATTCCCAAAACCGTATTTTATAGCTTATTGTCTATGATGAACACAAGCTTACGGTCTACGTTTTACTCTTAACTGCTATTGAAGCCTACACAAAACACATTGAAATAAATTTATAATTAACAGATATTTAAAATAGGAAATAACTGCCTAAACTATAAGTCGAAACACAGAACTATTTAAAACATATGAAGACGTTTAAAATAAACTGAAAGATAAACAATCGGAAAAGAGAATTGTCGCAGCTTTCCTTACAGAACCCGGAACGTTTTTTGTCTATCTGAATTATAAATACGTGCCCCGTCGCGTAACACTGTCACTCGTGTGATTTTGTGACAATCTGATTTCGTGTTTTCCCCGTTTTGGCCTTTGAATGTTTTATAAGATCCCTCCTGTGGGCTCTCTATTGCGTCTTATGGTGTTGTGGTCGCCAAATTTCCTTAGAGATAATAGGTTAGACTTAATGTAGCTGTCAACTGTTTTCAGAAGAAAAAAATGTATAAGCCCTATTTCCAAAATAAACAATAATAAATAAATAAATATTTACTAACAATCACGCCACGTTAACTGGTCCCGTGCTAAGTTCGTAAAGAATTTGTGTTACAGGTACCAGATAACGGAAATAAATGTAAGATTTTTTATTATACATATACATAAATATTTAATGTACATCCATAACCCTGGAAAATACATTTTATATTTATCTTACAAATATCTTCCCTTGGCGGGATTCGAACCCGCCACCCTCTTGTTTAGTGACCATGTCACTTATCACTACACCAGAAGGCCGTTGAACAATACAATATAAATAAGATGAATTAAAATTCATTAAAATGTTTTGATAGGCATTGTTCATAATTCATATTTAAGAAAATCTCACGCTGCATTTGGGTGCAAGTTTCCGTTCCAACGGGACTTTGATCACTCTGAAATCGAATACGTACGATTGGCCTATAACATTTCCCATGAGTCGCGGACATTTATTGGCGTGGAGCAAGCGCGGATAAAACAATAAAGAATGGTTAACGGCATTTTAATGTGAACAAGAACGGCGTTGGACAATAGCCGGCGATTGGGGTCCGACTGGACGTCGGTCAGTGTGAACTAACCACGGGACTCTGTAGTGATGACGTAATGTTTGTCGATAACATCGTCCATGAGTTGCTGATTGAATTATCAATTTTTAAAATATCACATTCGCCAATCGAAATTTTAAAGGTATAAGCTCTTCTATTGGGAATTATGTTGACTTTTATTTATTATTGTGTTTCCTTATTGAGATTTTATAACTAAACTTACATCTGTTAATTTTATTTTTGCTAAAAGCAACTCATAATTACTTTTAAATATCTTCAGTGTCTGAAAATGTATGTCAGTTTGGAATCTAATAATTTTATCGTATTTTAAAAAATAGGCAGAATATATTTTTGAAAGAAATTCTTTGGTATTTATTTATAGCTGAAATTACAAAAAATATCATACATACAAGTAATTATTATCGATAAAATCAATGACTCTGTCTCAGCACTATGTGACTGTAGGTAAGTAATAAACGTACCCGCATAAAGCTTTGAATTGCTGACCACGGCATCGAACCTATGCGCCCTTTGTCTGTGTCCGACCACAAATTGTTTAAGAAATAAAATATAATCTAATTTACCGCCTTACTACGTTTATAGGAAATGTTTTACGAGAGTCGCTGACTCGAGTGTATTGTTTGCTTTCTATACTTTGGGTTTTATTTGTTTCCCCTTGATATGAAAAAGGTTGTAAATTTCCATGGCACAAAACGTAATTTCGATAATTTTACGAGGAACACATACTTGAGGTAAGTCGTAGGTAATTTTATAGATCGTAAAACCTGATTGAGGACCGAATTTCGCTAATCGTTCGATTTTTATAACAAAACATTTTTATAACAATTTAACACCTATTTATATTGGTGCAAATAATTTCTGAGGCGCGTACAGTATATTAACAAATGAGACAATTTTTATGAGAATATGTTATTTATACCTTCATTGTGGAAGCCATTCATTTTTAAGAGTATTTTACTCAAAAAATTGGCCAGCGCGCTTTGAATATCAACATAGTTGCATCGATCGATACGAATACGCCGAACATCTTAACCTTTAGAGCACAACGGTTTTATTTTGACTTAAGGTCTCGTCTAGCTATATTCACTATTTTTTTATTTGCTCTAGATAATCTTGCGTTAAATAAATATGTAGCTTACTCCAAATAAAAATACTATTATATCAATAGTCCGAATATACCGATACTCGCATCCCCTGATTAATGTCCACTACGGTCGCATCGCAGTGCACCACTTACACGACAGTGAAATTAAGAACATATTCACTATAATGCAGTTACCGTGACTGTTGGAGTTAGGGTGCTCACACTCCAACTAACACAAAAATGGCCTAAAGCAAGCTGCAAAATGTCCCCGAAAATGCATTAGACGCATTAGAAACACTATTAGGGTCGTGGCCGATGACAATTAGGGTGGATCCACGATCTTAAGGGGAATTAACAGGGCATATCCAGTTTGCATTGGTTTAAGTATCATTGTATTGTGATTTTCATGAAAGATTTCTAATCCGAAAACGCGTTTAAATCTACATATCACGCGATAAACAATTAACAGATTTAATTTTAATACCTAATTTCCACGAATATGCTTTCGTGAAATTAAAAAAGGTATTTATTCTACGATAATACAGACATGTAAAACACAAGGAGTGTAAAAGCGATAAAAAAGATATCACCCTACAAACGACGCTAAGAAATGCCGAAAATTCCTCTAAGCGCGACACCGCCGAAGACTTTTACAATATGCATAACTTGTTGAGAGAGTAATCAAAAGGCGATATAAAGCGAAGAGGAAGACACGGCGAAAGGCTAAAAATGTAAACCCTCTCTTAGATTTCCTCAAGACACGACCCGCGACCCTCGGGCGAAACTTGCCGTAAGATGGGAAAAATTACTTGGGACCAAGAAACTTTTTTCGATTTGAATTATGATTCGTTATTTCATGGTTCGGTCTTAAAATAAATGTTAAATATTAGACTGGCTTTATTTTTAATCGCGATACGAATATTAATGAACAAAATGGGCATTTTCTAGTTTACTCAAACTTTGTCATTTGAAAATTAAATTTATCTCCGAGTTTTTAAAGATTTTTAAAGATGGATAAATTCATGTATTCGTAACACGAATTTTCAGGGATAATTTTAATAATTGTTCAATAGTCACGAACTTTCAGTATTACTTAACTCGAAAAGGGTTAAATAATTAGATTAGGCAAAAGGCTTTGACTTTCAGCTTCGACAAAACTTTGTTGATATAACTTTTGTGAACTTTCGAAGTCGATGAAATCTGCAATAATGATTCGGAACCAATGTTTAATTCAAATAAATTCAGAATTATTCATCGACAACGTTGTAATAATTCTATAGTAAAAACACAGCACTAGTGTGAAATAGCACAAAGAAAATTCTCCCTTAGGCACGAGTTCTCAGTCTCACGAAGAAAATATGTAAACTTTTAAATTGTATTTGCATTTCATACAAGCTAGGAAATATTGACTTCGTGCCAGTAGACCGCCACAAAGACTCGTGTTATATCCATAGGGGTAATTTCAGTAGGGCTGCTGAGGTACGTGGAAGTCGTGCTGGCGTCTAAAAATGAGATAAATTCTATATCTTGTTCGAAAATGTTAGCAAAATTCATTGTTTGTTCATGCATTGCACTTTCATGTATTCTTATTTTTTATTGCTTAGGTGGGTGGACGAGCTCACAGCCCACCTGGTGTTAAGTGGTTACTGGAGCCCATAGACATCTACGACGTACATGCGCCACCCACCTTGAGATATCAGTTCTAAGGTCTCGGTATAGTTACAACGGCTGCCCCGCCCTTCAAACCGAAACGCATTACTGCTTCACGGCAGAAATAGGCAGGGTGGCGGTACCTACCCGCGCTGACTCACAAGAGGTCCTACCATCAGTAATTACGCAAATTATAATTTTGCGAGTTTGATTTTTATTACACGATCTTATTCCTTCACCGTGGAAGTCAATCGTGAACATTCGTTGAGTACATATTTCATTAGAAAAATTGGTACCCGCCTGGGATTTGAACACCGGTGCATCGCTCAACACGAATGCACCGGACGTCTTTATCCTTTCGGTCACGACGACTTCAATCGATATAAGGTTACTAATAGAAAAAATACGTTATTATTTCTGTCCTAGTTTAAAATACATGGTGCGTAATACGATCATATTTGATGAGACTTTAATTATTTAGCGTTAGTCATAACGATACATCTGTTTTTTTTGTTTTGTTTTTCCTACCTAAGCTGAGAGCCTTGAGAGGCTATTTCAGCGTAACCTTAACTAGTAGGTGAGCTCACGGGGCTCAAGCTCAAACCTGACGACGTTGCTAACACGAACCCTAGCAAGAGTCGTGCTTCGCAGAATCTACAACCGGATCGGAAACGCGACCTACTGAGAAGATCCGGCGAGAAACTCAGTGGGCTGTGTCTGAGGGTTAATTTACTCGTCGAGCACTTCGTCGCAAGCGACGGGTTCGACGAGAACGATGACCGGATACTTCTGAAGATTCCACTACATATATTGGTTTTCATAAACGAAGTAATGTAACCTATAGTAATAGTAACGACTACACGACTATGAGACTTCAAATACGGATCAGACAAAGCGAGCTGTCAACTAGGATTAGTTATTTGACGTTTATTAATGATAAGCACATCAATTAAATACATGTAAATATGCTTCTATGTTCTTTGTAAATCTACCTGATTTTACATATTTTGTAATGATATAATAATAATTACTACAGGTCCCGCAGTAGTCGAAATCCAACTATAATTAATTGGAATTGTAGGTTTGTACACTATTATGATTGTATTTTATACTTCTATAATCACAAATTTCGCCAAGACTACACTATAAAAAAATTAACAAAGACAAACAATATTTAATCTATTCTCAATTTGACAACAGACGTCAAAAACAAAAGTTTGACAATAAATAGTATGCATGCATGTGTGCGTCAAATACATGGTATGTAGTGTGTATAATGTTTTCTTTATTGATTTAATGTATCTTTTATGAATAATTTAAAAAAAAGCATTGTGCACTTCTTCTCTGTATTCTCTATAAGTGTGGAAAATTTCATACTCCTCCGTCCGCGCAATTTTCGTAAAAAGGGATATAAAGTTTTTGCTTCACGTATTAATATATAGACTATCTTATATGAAAATGCCTCTAGCTTTCAGCTGTCCTATAAAGTCACAATTTTATATTCTGTGACGATGTAAGCATTACTAAATACATAAACTAGTTTAATAAGCTCATGTTACATACAACACTAATGCAAATACTTCAACGCTTTAAACACGTTACCAGTTTGGATATCTTCATTCCATTATTATTTCCATAACGCTTTGCGTCTCGCCTGCCCTAATCGAATTTGCACACAAAATGAGAAAGCGCTCTTTGTGTTACGTGGAACTTTATCCTAATTTTGGTCGTTATTAAAATAATAATTTATTAACACTAGAATTTATTTATGTGTCGTAATTTATCTGCATTTTTTTGTTTCACATAAATCTAAAGTTTACTAATTCCCCATAACTCTTAGTTAATTTCTATTGTAAGTACAAGTGGTGAGGCATCTTATAAGTTTGCACAGTTTGGTGCCACGGGAGTGGTGGTTATTTCTTTGATTAATATTTTTATTGCTTAGTTGGGTGGATGAGCTCACGGCCCATCTGATATTAAGTGGACGTAAACGCCGCCACCTACCTTGAGTTATGAGTTCTAAGTTACAGTTTTATACAACAGCTGCCCCACACCCTTCAAATCAAAACTTATTACTGCTTTACGGCTTCACTTTACCCGTGAGTGCTCATGAGATGCTCTTCCAAGTTTTGCTGTGACAATTTAACGAAAAATCATTCATTTAGGATTGGACGATAAGACAGCTGTAAGCAATGAATACTCAGTCTTAAGTCTTAAGGTAGCCGCTTTTGCATTATGGAGTCAATGGGCTTCAGAAACCCTTTAAAATTTGGTAGGCTTTCTTAATCTGAACAAAAAAATATCGATACTTTCTCACTGTATTGATCTGGATTCGCTGTTAAGACACAGAAACAAAAAAATAAAAAAAAATCTATTCAATTTTAAATTCCCCCTTTTTAAATTTACTGACCGTCATAAATGTTATTCTTGACTTTTACGAAATGGTCAATTTCGTATTTTAGAAGTTTTATGACTTTTAATCGCTTCAAACATACCTGTCGTGGCCTTTCGTTTTGCCCTTTCGATGACCATAAACTTCAAGGCAGAATGAACGACTTAGGAGTGACCCTAATGCTCTGAGTTCTTAGTCCGTTCGCCCCCGTTGTCCACGACCACCCCTGTCAAAGGCCAGCCAGGAGCCCCCGGGGAAATTATTGTCGGGATTTAAAGGGCATTGAAAATACAAAAAAAAACAGTGTACTTATAATAGAAGTTTGCACTCGAAATAAGTTTTATCTGGTATTGTTCACGTGACTACCATTGACAGCTACTTTATATAAATATGTTTTTATCGCGGAGAGGTCATCGATATGTAAATTATATAGCTTTAGCAAAATCTATAAATAGTAATAACTGGAAATTATTTGATGGCTCGAGACATAACTCTTTAATCATGATTTGGTCTGTAGTAAGTACTTTGTTGATAGTCGGTTGGACATTGTTGTTCGGAGCAAATGCTTTTTTTTCTATGTAAAGATGAATGAATGCAGAATGAAGATTTCTTGACATTATTGTTATTACGAATTTCTTTGCCGAAAATAATAATAAACTTTCATAACTTAAATACCTTGAATTTACTTTGTTAGTTTTTTGACCACGGCTGAGTTGTGCCCCTTGCTTTTATGTATAATCCAAGTTCGACCATTGGTGTTCATTAATCTGTGTACACCTGTTGATTGTCTTGTACATCATTTTTCTAGCTCCTGAATACATTTTTTAGATCGGGAGCATTACGAGAATATGTGAGCCATTGAAAAGTTAACATAAATTCTGTCTTCGCTGAATGTATTGTCAACAGTGGCAGTATTATGAATAGTGATCAAATCCTTAAAATTTATAATAGTTTATGAAAATATGTAATATTTATGTATGTACATAAATTTTAATCATTTAGTCACTTTACAATTGTAAATGTATCTGTTATATGTATGTAGTATTTAGTTTTACTGTAATCAATAACCAATAAGCAATTTTCACAGGGATAAGGATCTCTCTAAGCATTTCCAGGCAAATTGAACTCTAAATTTGAGCGTCGCTGCTTACATTTTTACCTTAAAAAGAAAATACAGCTGCATGCACTCGGTTTGAGATAATTCGATTCACCCTGCATCGCGAAAGTGTTTTTGTACAGCTTAATACTTCTTCGTGGGGAATATTATTTATACAGACAAGTTTGTCAATCACGATCAAACGAAACACCCTCTCTCTCTTGAACTTAAAATTAGAATCGACACGCGAAAAGAAGAAAAGAAAGTTTTCTTAAATCATTGTCACTACCAATAAAATAAGCGAAATTAAATAAACAGTCCCACCGAGATAAAAGGTCTAGACGGAGTAAGACCGCACTTTTGATGGTGTCGTATTTTTTAAAAGTTAGGGGAAAGTTGACACTTAGACGAATTTAACCTTCCATTCTATTAATTATTCAGGGCGGGCCTTCGCTTCAAGGTGCGCTTGCAGGAGGGTTAGGTAATTTGTTTTAGAAAAGTGTGGAGGAAAGAATTTAAGGGAAGTTGCATCAAGTTCCGCCGTCCGACAATCGCCGCGCGGGCGGAAAGTTTAATAAAATTGTTTTGGAATGCAGCGCGAAACGAGATAAGTTCCGCCTAGTGATGAACCATCCTCCTGAACTCCGATTTATAACGCTTCAAATAGGATTTTCTTCGGTTTTAGTGAGCTTTATTAATTTTATTTTATTTATCTTTATCTTTTATGTAAAATTTACATTGACGGACTTAATGCCTAAGGCATTCTCTATCAATCAACCAAAGGTAGTGCAAAGTAAATTGTGGTAGGTGCAATGAAATTTATATATATATTTTTTTATTTTTTTATTGCTTAGATAGGTGGACGAGCTCACAGCCCACCTGGTGTTAAGTGGTTACTGGAGCCCATAGACATCTACAACGTAAATGCGCCACCCACCTCGATATTAAGTTACGAATACATACACAAGACATAATTAGACATAATTAAAAAAATATTTTTACGTTTAAATCTCGGGCTGCTCATTATTGTCATTATATTATTTCCAAAGTTTCGGATGAATTACTGTAAACAATAAAAGTACTTATTTAGTTTTAATGACTTCATAATATTTACTTGTTTTTTTTTAATTGATTTTACTTTCTTTAAATAATCTAGAATGCGCTAAACTCTAAAAAGGGTTCGCAAAAAATTAATAAAATGTTATTTGTTACAAAAAAAAATCAACATTCTGGTGTTCGAAAATTAAACAAAAAAAAAATAGTTTCAGTTAACAAAACAAACCCAAATAATGTATAGCATGAAGACTACTCAATATGGATACAAAAGAATATTTGTACAAACTCATTTGTAGATAGACGACGGGGAGGCTTACGGTCCCGCCCGGAATACTTTAACTTTTCAATTGTAACTTTTGATGGGTTTTCGAACGTAATAATAATCGCTATATTTCGACGATGGGGTGCCCGAATCAATGGATACTGTACAAAAGAATGCCAATTTTTATGCAGAAAATTGAGTTACGTTCCGAGTGTATTACACACCTTAGCCCCAAGCTGCACGTTTTATTTGATGTGAATAAATTCGATACAACTTTTGTAAGACATAAAGAATGATTTTATTTTCATACGTTTAGTTCATGTTGCGTTGTGTGTATGATAGGCATGTTTATAAATCTGTAGGAGTGACGTGAAACGAAGTTAATTATAATCGAACGGAATTTTATTTACATAACACTACTATTGTAATTTTTAAAACCATTCATCATCATCTTAGGCCTTACAGCCCAGGGTGGGCCTTAGCCTGGTCCAGTATGTCTCTCCAGACTGCTCTGTTCAGGGCTTTCTCCTTCCAGTTCCTGACACCGATATCTTTGAGGTCGCGCTCCACGCCATCCAACCATACGAGTTTGGGTCTGCCGCGACTTCTGCGGCCCTCTGGTTTGGCATATAGCAGTTGTCTTATATATTTTTTTATTCTTTCTTATCTTATCTATCTATGTTATTTTTATTTTTAAAACCATTGCTAGCCTTAAATTGCACATTATTTAAAGGAGGAACTTGGACATGATAGAATTTTCGTAGCGCTCACTGGCCGTAGAGCCTGTTGTAGGCTCGCGTACGTAGCTAGCACCACTCATTATGCTCGAATAATACATTTGAGACTTCAACCTCATGCCTCAAGGGTGGCGTAATTCAAACTATGATATCTGTAATCCCTGCCATTCAACAACAGATCGGGAACTCGTTTATACATATATCTACACAAGACGATTTTACCAGTAGTTGCTGCTACGCCACCTTAAGCTCTTACGAGTCAGTATTCAAAATCATGAGAATTATAATCACGTTAGCGCAAAGATAAACTGTTTTAACATTGAAGTTGAGGGCTTACGAAAATCTTGGAAAACACTAACATGTTTGTGTTTTCTAATGTTTAAAATCAGCAACTTACAATCAAGCTAAATCTATTCTTAGCACAGTTTTATTGTTTTATCTCTAGAATAATTTAGAAAAAAAAAATGCGTAATAATAAATTTGAAGGAAAATCCATTACCATATATTTAAATACGTAGACAAGGTAATATTCAATTCTCGAGCTCATACATTTCATGGTAGATAAAACTCATGAATCAAGAGTACATATGGAAAAGCGAAAGAAGGTTCGTTCAAAAAATCTACTTGGAAGGCGAGACGCGAGTCGAATTTCCTGTCTGATATGAATCTTCCCTACTCGTTTTAAGGTGATGTATTTTCCTATTTCTACCCTCAAACGTGATAGATTTGTTTACGTCCTACACGGCGACAATTAATGGGTAGCGAAGCGACTGTATGCGATTTTTTGCTCGCTATGTACTAGGTAATGAAATAAAAAAGGTTGCATTTATTAGATACATGTTTACTGATTTTCATTAAACGTCTAAAATCACTAAAAATATAATGCCAATTTTTTCGCAGTTTAATTTTGTTATTTCATTCGTAGATTTTAGATATCGGTAACCCCATAAATGTATAAAGTACTTGAAATGGCGGAAATTGTTAACTAAATATATTAAAGGCGAGATTCAATCTTTAAAGTAACTTGAATGATTACTGCAAATAGCGAAAACCGACTAGATGAAATTAAATGCAGACTTTCATTAAATCTGCATTTTGAATGTTTTGCAATATTTGTTGTTATTTGTTTTTCGATTTTTGTTGATACAGAAAACCCATAACATAATTTTAACAGCAAACAAATGATTGGCGTTAATGTTTGCTAATCTTGCAAAGATAAAGAGAGAAATAGAAAACGACTTCTCCTAGAGATTTTGGGTGCATAATAAACAATACAATTCAGCTGGCGAAAATTAATCACCACAGATAAACATAGAACATACCAAGAATGTAGCTGGGATACAACCGTATACTCAGTCATTGTATTAAAAATCGAACATCTTTGGCCAAAGATCGTATAGCATCGCGCGCATTGGACAAATCAATGCGGCTGTTCTTCTTTAGACGTCACCCACTTACTTTGTAGGGACCCTTGCTTAAATTGATTTTCAATTTGTTTGAAATGTGGTCCGCGGTGCAGCCGGCAATAAGAAAGCGACATAGCGGAAAATTTAAATCAACGCTTTCCCGAACGAGATCCGAAAATTTCAAATCGATTAGTTGTATTATAAGTTCGATTTCCTTTCAGGTGACGCATAATTTTTATTTGAATGTTTGAATAATACTGTTCTCAATATTTTTTTTAACTCGGAGCACATAGACAATGTGAATTCTGCCGCATATATGGTGACGTTAGATAATCATTATCCTAACATAATGACTGAGGCTTAGTTAATATTTTATTTAAGCGAATAAATCAAACCGAAACAAATCAGAAATACATTTACGGCTATTGCAGTACTAAATATATCTAAGAACAAATTTATGTTAGATAATTGACTGAGTGGATTGAGTTAAAATTAAGGTCATTAATCAATGAACTTAATGCAACCTATGTTAGTGGATTGGTGTGATTCGGAGCACGACATGGATTTGTTACTGGTGGTAGAACCTCTTGAGAATCTGCGCGGGTAGGTACCACCATCCCGCCTATTTCTGCCGTGAAGCAGTAATACGTTTCGGCTTGAAGGGCGGGGCAGCCGTTGTAACTATACTGAGACTTTAGAACTGATATTTCTCAAGGTGGGTGGCGCATTTACGTTGTAGATGTCTATGGGCTCCAGTAACCACTTAACACCAGGTGGGCTGTGAGCTCGTCCATCCATCTACGCAATAAAAAAAAAAACCGATAAACTAAATTTAGGTATAATTTATAGGTAGTCAAATTTATCCTATTGACCTCAATCAGGCACCACGTGTCGTATTATTTTCTTCGGTATTTGCGAGTCGTAAACATAGTTAAAGCTACTTTTACGATTTAATTTCGGGTATGTTACAATCATTATATTATTTTAGTCATTTAGAATACTTTACAGTTTTCATATTGAAGGATGACTAAGGCGTTACTCGTTGACATTTGAATATTGTGTCAACTAGGTACAGACTGCCTATTTTTTTATAAAAATATTTTTTTATAGTAATTTTTTCTATATAATGTATTTCAAGTAACTTTTTGAATTATTACATTATATATTTACTATACGTTAAGATAAAAATATAAATTAGAATTTCGTTTCTAAAACAAAAGCAAAACGCTAAACATTTTGAGATGGAAGCTTCTCAAATATTAATCACTGATCTCCCCCACGAGACAATCATAAATTTCTATTAACTTCTTGAGATGTTACTCTCATTTTATTGTCAAGTGATAGGGATTAATTTTACTGACTTATAACTGTGATATATTTGAGTGTCCCTTTCAGGAGGGAGCATTTAAATGAAAGAAGAATAATTT